>NC_057802.1:245858484-245858766 GCF_018294505.1 Triticum aestivum | reverse complement strand
AAAAAAAAAAAAGTCTGGAGACCCCCGGGCAGTTTTTAGGCCAAAATTTCGGCAACCAAAAATATTTTTTCCCTATCCTATTTTTAGGCCCCGGGTAGTGATTTGAGACACTCGCCATCATAGTGATTTTTTGTCGCACTTTTTCGTCGTCGCTGCCCTGATTTCCGAAAAAAAAAATAGTCAAAAAATTTTGTGCCCATCCTGTCAGTTTGACCTGGGAAGAGTTTTGAGACACTCGCCATTATAGTGATTTTTTCGCAAAAAAAAAAAGAGGAGCGCAAA
>NC_057802.1:245765480-245858474 GCF_018294505.1 Triticum aestivum | reverse complement strand
GCAAAAAAAAAAAGAGCGAAAAAAAAATTCCTGAGTGTGCTTTTCCTTTGTTTACGTGCAGCGCCGTGATTTTGTTAGTGTTCTAGGCTCGCGTCTCTAGCACGGTCTAGCCTAGGACCAGCACAGTACCGTCGTTGAGCGTTTATTCAACTTTGCATCTCTGAATTGATTATTGCTTACCATTTTGCTACCATATTATAAGCCTTCCCAGCTCCACATAAGTCTACATCGTGCGTTTGACTCTCCCTGGTAATCGCTATATCCAAGCTTTGAGAGTTTTTGACTACAACGGTTGCCGATCACCACTTGCTGCTGGGTAAGAACTGGTAAGAATTTGAGATTCGCTTGAAGGTTTTGTGACACACCACCATCCCACCACTTCTAGTAGTCTGCAGGATCATATTCTTTTGTGTTTCTATTGCTGCTACCACTTGATAGAGGCAAAGGTGTCCCGTCTTTCGATGAGATGATGAATATCGCTTTGATGGAAGTCGACTTTGACGATCCGACTACGAACGTGCGAGGACGTCGCGCCTTAGCAATCGCTAAACCAACTCCGAGAGGTTATCGACCACGCCGGAGCACGATCAACCTGACCACGAGGGTCTGTTTCCTGCGAGCAAACGAAGAACAGGCAAGAAACTGAGATTGCAATCTGGATATTGCGAATATAAGATGAAAGCTTTATTGATCAAGGTGGGGTTCTGTGACGCCTTTGTCTGGTCGCTGAACACAAACGAAGTACGCGAAGTTGCAGCTATGGCGAACTTTTAATCTAAACAACTTGCTTGTAAAGCTGAACGTGAAGTGCAGGATCGACAGCCATTGGCGCGAACTAACTTTTCTGCAGGTCGACCTTCATCATGGACACCGCGTGCATCTTCTACTTCCACTTCACCATCACCTCCATCAGGTGCCACCTCCAGCCGTGATACAAGAAAGCAGGCACAACCACCACTCTCTGCCAAGAGCACACCTGCCGGGCCTGTGCAGAGCTCTTCTTCTTCCATGGCATCGACAGGGCACACAAGTGATATTATTTGTCGTCGTTGTAAGGGAAGAGGACATTTTGCGAGAGAATGCAAATCTCAGCGTGTCATGATTGCTACTGAGGATGGTGGGTATGAGTCCGCTAGTGACTATGATGAGGAGACTTTGGCTCTTATTACACGTGAAGAACATGGTGGAGATGATTCTGAAAATGAGACGCAATACATGGCTCCTGAAGACGCTGACAGGTATGAATGTTTAGTTGCTCAACGTGTTTTGAGTGTGCAGGTCACACAAGCAGAGCAAAATCAGAGGCATAATTTGTTCCATACAAAGGGAGTTGTGAAGGAACGTTCTGTTCACGTCATCATAGATGGAGGTAGCTGTAACAACTTGGCTAGCATGGAGATGGTGGAGAAGCTATCTCTCACCACAAGACCACATCCACATCCTTACTACATCCAATGGTTCAACAACAGCGGCAAGGTTAAGGTAACACGTACTGTTCGTGTGCATTTTAGTATCTCTACATATGCTGATTATGTTGATTGTGATGTGGTACCCATGCAAGCATGTTCCTTATTACTAGGTAGACCATGGCAATTTGATAAAAATTCTGTACACCATGGTAGAAACAATCAGTATACTCTTGTTCATAAGGATAAAAATATTACTTTGCTTCCTATGACTCCTGATTCCATTTTGAAAGATGACATTAATAGAGCTACTAAAGCAAAACAGGAGAAAAATAAGAGTGAAAATCAGATTGTGGCAAATGAATTTGAGCAACAAATGAAACCTAATAATAAACCATCTAGTGTTGTTTCTGAAATTAAATTGAAAAGTGCATGTTTACTTGCCACAAAATCTGATATTGATGAACTAGATTTCAGCAAATCTGTTTGCTATGCTTTTGTGTGCAAAGAGGCATTATTTTCATTCGAGGACGTGCCTTCCTCTTTGCCCCCTGCTGTCACTCACATTTTGCAGGAGTTCGCTGACGTCTTCCCACAAGACGTGCCACCGGGATTACCACCTATTCGAGGGATTGAGCATCAAATTGACTTAATTCCCGGTGCATCGCTACCCAACCGTGCACCATACCGTACCAATCCAGAGGAGACGAAGGAGATTATGCGTCAAGTACAGGAGCTGCTCGACAAAGGTTATCTACGCGAATCTCTTAGTCCTTGTGCTGTTCCTATTATACTCGTGCCTAAAAAGGATGGTACGTCGCGTATGTGTGTTGATTGTAGAGGCATTAATAATATTACTATTCGTTATCGTCATCCTATTCCTAGGCTCGATGATATGCTTGATGAATTGAGTGGCTCTACAATATTCTCCAAAGTTGATTTGCGTAGTGGATACCATCAAATTCGTATGAAATTGGGAGATGAATGGAAAACTGCATTTAAAACTAAGTTTGGTTTATATGAGTGGTTAGTCATGCCTTTTGGGTTAACTAATGCACCTAGTACTTTCATGAGACTAATGAACGAAGTTTTACGTGCTTTCATTGGACGATTTGTGGTGGTCTATTTTGATGATATACTGATTTATAGCAAATCTTTGGAAGAACATTTGGAACATTTACGTGCTGTTTTTATTGCTCTACGTGATGCACGTTTGTTTGGTAACCTTGGAAAGTGCACCTTTTGCACCGACCGAGTATCTTTTCTTGGCTATGTTGTTACTCCACAGGGAATTGAAGTTGATAAAGCCAAGATTGAAGCTATTGAGAGTTGGCCGCAGCCCAAAACGGTCACACAAGTGCGGAGTTTTCTTGGACTCGCTGGTTTCTATAGGCGTTTTGTGAGAGATTTTAGCACCATTGCTGCACCTCTCAACGAGCTTACAAAGAAGGATGTGCCTTTTGTTTGGGGTACCGCACAGGAAGAAGCCTTCACGGTATTGAAAGATAAGTTCACACATGCTCCTTTACTCCAACTTCCTGATTTTAATAAGACTTTTGAGCTTGAATGTGATGCTAGTGGAATTGGATTAGGAGGTGTGTTATTACAAGATGGCAAACCTGTTGCATACTTTTCTGAAAAATTGAGTGGGCCTAGTCTGAATTATTCTACTTATGATAAAGAACTATATGCTCTTGTTCGGACTTTAGAAACATGGCAACATTATTTATGGCCCAAAGAATTTGTTATACATTCTGATCATGAATCTTTGAAACATATTAAAAGTCAAGCTAAACTGAATCGTAGACATGCTAAATGGGTTGAATTCATTGAAACTTTCCCTTATGTCATTAAACACAAGAAGGGTAAAGAAAATGTTATTGCTGATGCATTGTCTCGTCGCTATACTATGCTTTCACAACTTGACTTCAAAATATTTGGTTTGGAGACCATCAAAGATCAATATGTGCATGATGCTGATTTTAAAGATGTATTGCAGAATTGTAAAGAAGGAAGAACCTGGAACAAGTTTGTCATTAATGATGGATTTGTGTTCCATGCTAACAAGCTATGCATTCCAGCTAGCTCTCTTCGTCTTTTGTTGTTGCAGGAGGCGCATGGAGGAGGCTTAATGGGACACTTTGGCGTGAAGAAGACGGAGGACGTACTTGCTACACATTTCTTTTGGCCAAAGATGAGACGGGATGTTGAGCGTTTTGTTGCTCGCTGCACTACATGTCAAAAAGCTAAGTCACGACTCAATCCTCATGGTTTATATATGCCTTTGCCTGTACCTAGTGTTCCTTGGGAGGATATATCTATGGACTTTGTTTTAGGTTTACCTCGAACAAAGAAGGGGAGGGATAGCATATTTGTTGTCGTGGATAGATTCTCGAAAATGGCGCACTTTATACCATGTCATAAAAGCGATGATGCTGTTAATGTTGCTGATTTGTTCTTTCGTGAAATTATTCGCTTGCATGGTGTGCCAAATACTATTGTTTCAGATCGTGATACTAAATTTCTTAGCCACTTTTGGAGATGTTTATGGGCTAAGTTGGGGACTAAACTGCTTTTTAGTACTACTTGTCACCCCCAAACTGTTGGACAAACTGAAGTAGTCAATAGAACGTTGTCTACTATGCTTAGGGCTGTTTTGAAGAATAATAAGAAAATGTGGGAGGAATGCTTGCCTCATATTGAATTTGCTTATAATCGTTCATTGCATTCTACTACTAAGATGTGCCCTTTTGAAGTTGTGTATGGTTTCCTACCTCGTGCACCTATTGATTTGTTGCCTCTTCCATCTTCGGAGAAGGTTAATTTTGATGCTAAACAACGTGCTGAATTGATTTTAAAAATGCATGAGTTAACTAAGGAAAACATTGAGCATATGAATGCTAAATATAAACTTGCTGGAGATAAGGGTAGAAAACATGTTGTGTTTGCACCTGGAGATCTTGTTTGGTTACATTTGCGTAAGGATAGATTTCCTGATTTGCGCAAATCAAAGCTAATGCCACGTGCTGATGGTCCCTTTAAGGTGTTAGAGAAAATAAATGATAATGCATATAAACTTGAGCTGCCTACAGATTTTGGGGTTAGTCCCATGATACCACTTGATAGAGGCGAGGGTGTCCCGATCTTTCGATGAGATGATAACTATCGATTTGGTGGAGACGACTTTGACGATCCGACTACAAACGTGCACGATGTTGCGCCTTAGCAATCGCTAAACCAATCTCCTGAGGTTATTGACCACGCCGGAGCACGATCAACCTGACCACGAAGGTCTATTCCTGCAAGCAATCGAAAAACGAGCAAGAATATGATAAAGGCAATCTGAATATTGCAAATATGTATGAAGTATTGATAAAGGTGGGGATCCGTAAGCGGTCTTGGTCTGGTCGTTGGACACAAACGAAATACACGAAGTTGCAATGGCTAACTTTTAACTAAACAAATCCCAAGGAAAAGCTACTAGATGGATCTACTTATATAGGAGCAAGGGGTGGCGGCCAAGGAGGTGGGAGGACGTCCCAAGGCAGCCTAAAACTAAATCTAGGTCGTACAAGGCCAATGGGCCCAAGTGGAGGTGATGTAACACCTTTGGACTTGTAGTTTGACTCGGATTCTGCTGCAGCATCAGATTGTTTCGTCCACAACTCAACGCTCCGGACGAATTTGAAGGTGATTCCAATTGGGTTGGAAAGTGCACGAAATCTAGTTTCCAACAAAAAAAGAATCACCCAATTCGGAGTCCGTATGAAAAACTTGTGTCTGTTTTGAGTCAGGTGTGTCTGTGCAGTCCGAATCTGAATCCAGAACGTGAGAGACTTGGACTCTATCTTCTCTTGGGCCAAAAGTGACGTGAGAGAAATTTTTGGACAGCAAATAAACATCTCTTTCTTCCTTATCTTCATATGTGGATTGTACAAATGTCCCATACACCTGCAATTAGACAAAACACAAAAGTGTGTGAAGTATTTTTGTTCTGGATAACATAAATAGATTATTGAATAGTTTGCACTAGAAATCACCTGACAAATATGCATATATGCAATATTTTTGGTCATATCCAAGGTAGTCATGTCCTCATCAGTTAACTCATGCATTTTTAAAATCAATTCAGCACGTTGTTTAGCATCAAAATTAACCTTCTCCGAAGATGGAAGAGGCAACAAATCAATAGGTGGACGAGGTAGGAAACCATACACAACTTTAAAAGGGCACATCTTAGTAGTAGAATGTAATGAACGATTATAAGCAAATTCAATATGAGGCAAGCATTCCTCCCACATTTTCTTATTATTCTTCAAAACAGCCCTAAGCATAGTAGACAACGTTCTATTGACTACTTCAGTTTGTCCATCAGTTTGGGGGTGACAAGTAGTACTAAAAAGCAGTTTAGTCCCCAACTTAGCCCATAAACATCTCCAAAAGTGGCTAAGAAATTTAGTATCACGATCTGAAACAATAGTATTTGGCACACCATGCAAGCGAATAATTTCACGAAAGAACAAATCAGCAACATTAACAGCATCATCGCTTTTATGACATGGTATAAAGTGCGCCATTTTCGAGAATCTATCCACGACAACAAATATGCTATCCCTCCCCTTCTTTGTTCGAGGTAAACCTAAAACAAAGTCCATAGATATATCCTCCCAAGGAACACTAGGTACAGGCAAAGGCATATATAAACCATGAGGATTGAGTCGTGACTTAGCTTTTTGACATGTAGTGCAGCGAGCAACAAAACGCTCAACATCCCGTCTCATCTTTGGCCAAAAGAAATGTGTAGCAAGTACGTCCTCCGTCTTCTTCACGCCAAAGTGTCCCATTAAGCCTCCTCCATGCGCCTCCTGCAACAACAAAAGACGAAGAGAGCTAGCTGGAATGCATAGCTTGTTAGCATGGAACACAAATCCATCATTAATGACAAACTTGTTCCAGGTTCTTCCTTCTTTACAATTCTGCAATACATCTTTAAAATCAGCATCATGCACATATTGATCTTTGATGGTCTCCAAACCAAATATTTTGAAGTCAAGTTGTGAAAGCATAGTATAGCGACGAGACAATGCATCAGCAATAACATTTTCTTTACCCTTCTTGTGTTTAATGACATAAGGGAAAGTTTCAATGAATTCAACCCATTTAGCATGTCTACGATTCAGTTTAGCTTGACTTTTAATATGTTTCAAAGATTCATGATCAGAATGTATAACAAATTCTTTGGGCCATAAATAATGTTGCCATGTTTCTAAAGTCCGAACAAGAGCATATAGTTCTTTATCATAAGTAGAATAATTCAGACTAGGCCCACTCAATTTTTCAGAAAAGTATGCAACAGGTTTGCCATCTTGTAATAACACACCTCCTAATCCAATGCCACTAGCATCACATTCAAGCTCAAAAGTCTTATTAAAATCAGGAAGTTGGAGTAAAGGAGCATGTGTCAATTTATCTTTCAATACCGTGAAGGCTTCTTCCTGTGCGGTACCCCAAACAAAAGGCACATCCTTCTTTGTAAGCTCGTTGAGAGGTGCAGCAATGGTGCTAAAATCTCTCACAAAACGCCTATAGAAACCAGCGAGTGATGAGGACATCAATACAATTATTACACCCACAGGCCCTGCTGCTATACATACTGGACCAATTACTAGAGCTCGCGCACGCCAATTAAATTACCAGGTACTTTCGTTTCTTGCTAATGATTCTAATGTTCATGAGAATATGATGCTGCCTAAATTGGATACATTTGTTTTGCTTACAAATGAAGGGCCTAGCTTTGAGAAGGATGAACATTGGAGCAAGAACAAGCATGGAGATGATGGCATGCGCATGGGGAACAAGAACGGAGTTACAAGTGATGATTTCAGGACGTTGAAGCCACCATAATGCGTGCATGAAGCCTTGGACGAAATATACAAGATGCTACTTCATAACTTTCGTCCAGAGGCTATTCTAGGTGCTGCGTCACCTTATTATTGGGCCAGGCCCATGTAATTTCGAAATACATAAGTATAGGCTGTTTTTAGAATCCGTATGTGTGGGGAAACAAGAGATAGGGTTGGTTTCGGACCCCTTCCTCAAGGGCCACGAAATTCCCCCCCTCTTCCTCCATATATACAGCCCTTAGGGCGTCGTTTAGACTTTGGGTTTTGTTTAGATTAAAAGTTCGCCATAGCTGCAACTTCGCGTACTTCGTTTGTGTTCAGCGACCAGACAAAGGCGTCACAGAACCCCACCTTGATCAATAAAGCTTTCATCTTATATTCGCAATATCCAGATTGCAATCTCAGTTTCTTGCCTGTTCTTCGTTTGCTCGCAGGAAACAGACCCTCGTGGTCAGGTTGATCGTGCTCCGGCGTGGTCGATAACCTCTCGGAGTTGGTTTAGCGATTGCTAAGGCGCGACGTCCTCGCACGTTCGTAGTCGGATCGTCAAAGTCGACTTCCATCAAAGCGATATTCATCATCTCATCGAAAGACGGGACACCTTTGCCTCTATCAGACCCCAGTGCGGTCGACACCCCAGAAAATTCTCGCACATGGACACGAATGCGGCAAGGTATGTGATGGTGTTGGGGGTGAAATGATGGAGTTGAGCCCCGAAGAAATTCAAGAAACCTCGAAAGAAGGGGTGTGGAGGAAGCGAGAAACCGCGTTCGACATGAGTGCCAAGCAGAACACACTCACCCGGTTGCGGCTGTGGCTCTGTTTCCCCCTCCGGCAGCCGCGCGGACCCATGGACGATCAGCCCTAACTCGGCCATATCATCCAAGTCTTCCTGCTGAAGCGAGGATCGGATCCAATCTCCCTGGATCCAACCCCGCGGCAACCCCGAGCGCGATGAAGATCCCCGATTCGTCTTCTTGCCTTTCGCCGCCCCCGTCGCCTTCTTCGCGTGTTCCAGCGCCGCCGTTTTCTCCTTCCCCATGGCGGCGGAGCGGAGGCGTCGAGAGTGGAGAAGCTGGATGGGGTGAAGGAGCGAGAGGAAGAAGAAGGAGAATGGGCACGCATAGTGCGGACGCCTCGGCCTCAGCGCTTTTAAAGGCCCACTTCCGAGTGGCTGACGCGTGGGTCCGGGCGATCCTGTTAAATCCCGCAACAGTCGCACACAGGGTACGTGGCGAAAAAGGTGGCGCAGAAATCGAAACGTCCTGTTTATCCACTCCGCTTACCACGGCAAGCTCCGCCTGGCGCGCTTTCACCGATATTTCGAATCCCGCGAAATCCGGGATCCTCTGCAACCGATCACGCCAAAGATTTCGCGTCAAAGACAATACTCGGCGGGTGACGTTATAAAAACCAATCGGCAATTCCTGAATCGATCAAGGCGACTGAAACGAAGCCAAAGTTCCAACACTAGCCTCCGTTTAGAGATGAATTCTTGAGAAAGGCAAGATTCAAAGCAAGATCAACTTCAACCTTTTTTCACTCGGACCTCAATCCATTCGGGGGCTAATGATGAGGACAGAGACCTGGGGTAGGGTAATAGGCCTGACCTATACGTCCTACCCAGGGTCCTTGTCTTAGAAGCAAAGAAGTTCAAGAGCAAATAGAGAGGGCTCAACAAAGGTGTCGAGTGCAATCCACTCGACCTACCATTCACTCAGAGATCCCTCCTTATTTAGGTCACTCGACCACTCAACCACTCGACGTGCAGAAGACCTAAAGCCACTCCGCGCAGCAACGGTCGGGCGTTTACTTATAGACTTAATGATCATTTATAGCACTTTATTATTGACGTTACCTGTAATGCTCTCGCTTTATGAACATTGAATCCTGTGTAACGGAGGGGAGCTGGGGTCCTGGCGCACTCTATATAAGCCACCCCCCTCCTCTGAGACAAGGGTTCGCACCCCCTATAACACACACACACGCATATAATCCAGTCGACCGCCTCCGGGCTCTGAGACGTAGGGTTGTTACTTCCTCTGAGAAGGGCCTGAACTCGTAAAACTCGTGCGTACAGCTTCTCCATAGCTAAGATCTTGCCTCTACATCCCTACCCCCCATTCTACTATCAGACTTAGAACCACGACAGTACCCTCACCATCCGCTGCGATAAGAAGGATGCGATACACACACACGAGCACGCCTACAAGGCTGCCTCCACCATGTAACCCGCCGATGAGGACGTGCATGGGCCTGCCGAGGAGGCACTAGTTAAGAAGAAGCCCCTGCTCTCCCAGGAGTAGGCCGAGTCCAAGAAGGCGTCGCTGGATGGGGGCAAACCAGCCCCCTCCCTCGCCGTCAGTGGCGGGCCTTCCCCCAAATAGGAAGGCGCGCTCGTCACCTTCCTCCGGGCAAGCCCCGATGCATCGGCTTGGACCGAGGGAGGTGGTCAAGCACCACTCCGCTGCGTGCCAAAGTGTGCGGCTCATCAAGCACAAGGAAAGGCATTAGGTGCCCGAGAAGCAGGAAGTCATCACCCAGGAGATCAACAGGATCCTAGAGGCTGGAATCACCCGTGAACCTTCCCACCCCGAGTGGGTCGTTAGCCTCACCCCCGTCACCAAGCTGAGCAGCAGCGGGCGCATGTGCGTCGACTTCGTTGCCCTCAACCAGGCTCGCCCCGCGAGCCCCTTCTCTCCTGCATGGATCAACCAGATCGCGGGCTCGTCCTGGCTCATACGCATGCCTTTCGGCCTGGAGGGTGCTGCGGCCACCTTCGCGAGGCTGATGCGCATGTGTCTGGAGCCCCACATCAAAGTGGTTAACACCTACTCCCCGGCCCGCCGCGGCCCCACTCGTGACGGGAGAGGGTGTTCTGGTACAACACACATGGAACACCCACCATCACCGTAAGTTCTGTCTGTGCCTCCACGGATACGAGTGACATGGAGTTGTACACGCTCCGGAGCTCTCTCTACCAGCGCTACCATCGGCACAGGGCAGCTCCTTCCCACTCTCGTGGAAGCCCCATGCTTAGCACTCGCGGCCTACTTACCTGAGGGCCCCTCGGTCGTCACATCCTCAAGCTGACTCGTGTGAACACGGAAGCATGTATCTTTCTGTTATGTAATGAACCTACTTCATGCATTAGTAAAGCTTATTTCCTTCAGAACCCTGTATGCTTGCACCCGAGTGTGCCTCGGTAGGTGCACACGCTCGTAATCTCCCCTGTGTCTGTCATGCGAGTAGGGGCTGGGCACGGTGTTTGTGCTCGGGTCAGTCCCAGCAGCACTGCACAATCCAAGTGATCGAGCTCTAGCTCGCGGGCCTACTCCCGTGTACGTCACCTCACCAGGTCCTTGGTGCTTCTATCTCCTCGCATAACACCCACAGGCGACCTTGCAAACGTGCCCCACTGCACTACTTGCGAAAACTTGCCAATTTCCCTGGTGCAGGATATCGAAGGCCTCACGAGCGGCGCCCTGCGGGTAGAAGGCTTCACGAGGGGTTGCGCCTCACGAGCCGCACCATATGAAGGACTCCTTTCAAGCTGCGCACCTCGAAGGAGCTAAGTCTAAAGCACCCCTCGGGTTCTCTCCCTCTCGTTTCTCGCTTGTGGCATCCTGATTTCCCTGGCACAAGCCGCCTGCGCGTCAAGTGGGGGACCCTGAGCATCGCACTTAAGGGACTCCTACCAGCCCTAAGAGCCCTACATCCTCTGTCCTTGCTGAGTGCCCACTCCAGGCATACCAGCGATGGTTGTAGCCCGCCTCGAGGGCTGGGTCCCAGCGACACAGGGCACAAAGGCAATGTAAAAGGAAATTAAAGGCCTCGGGAGGAAAACAAAAACACATTAAGCATCAAGTACTTAGAGCAAAAAGTGTCATGCAAATGTCTTCACGCCCCCGTGGGGCCGCATCTACTCTATTACAGGAAGGAGAGCAAGGGGGCTCAGGCGGCAAAGCCACTGTCGGCGCCATTGGCGGTATTGTTGTCTGCATCGGACCCTTCCCCGACAGGTGCGAGTCGCTCTATCAGACTCGTCATATGGTCCTCTACCGCTCTTGCGAGCTTGCCTTGAAGCTCCTTGGGGACAGGAGATAGCACATGGTCGAAGTCAAAGCCGCCATCGATGCGCAGCAAATTGCTGAAGACACGGGTCAATGCCTGGAGTACAAGGTCGCGGCACTCAGCATCACGGATCTCGTCGCACCAGGCAGAGCTCGCCTCCAGCCGCTCCATGATCCTTGTGAAGAAGGCCAGGTAGCTAGCGTCATCGATTTCCAGATGGTTAGACACCCCCTCGACCGAAAAAGCGGCCACGGCGCTGGGGGCGCGCTCGCTGAGCTCGTGGAACATCTTGGAGCATTGGAGTTGCTCCTTGTGCCTCCGGGCAGTCTCGTTGTGGACCCTCTGCACCTCATCACTAACCTCGCCCACCTGAGCTTGGAGGTCTTCCAGCTCCCGGCGGGTCGTGGCGTGGAGCCCTGCCACACTTCACCTCTCGGTCTCCGACGTCGCGAGCCTTGAGCTTTGCAATTTTGACATCGAGCTCGCCATGCCTCTTCATGAAGCGGTCCTCCTGCTTCTGTAGGTTCTTGGAATTGGTGTCGGCGAGGGTCTTGGCCTTCCGCGCAACTTCATCCTGGGCCTGCTGGTTGATCTTCGCTTTGTACTTCGCGGCCTTCTCTTCAAGTGCGGCGTTGGCTTTTGCAAGGCTTTCCTTGTAGGAGGCCTCATTGGCCGCCACGGTGCAGTCTAGGTTCTCCAACCGCTCTAGCTCCCTCTCTTGCTCGATGGTGGTCCGTAGGAGCTCGCGCTCCCGGACCTCCATGTCCAGCTTGAGGACCTCCGCCCTGCTCTCGCACCGGGCGACCGCCCTCTCGCAGGAAGTAAGTCGATCCTCGCGAGCCGCAACGCGGTCCTCGAAGGCCTCCTCCGCAGACGCCGCCTCATCAAGGCGCCGGGCAGCCTCTTCCGCATCTCGGATCGCCCCGTCAAGGAGCTCCTGGGTCTTACGAGCAACCTCCTCACTGTCCCTCCTTGTTGTGCTGGCTAGGCGTGGCACAGTTTTATGGCCACGTCCCGTTATTGCCAGCTTCCCCGAGGCGCTCCCGCTCCAGGCGGAGGCTCTCTTCCTCGGCCATGAGGTCGCCCTCTAGGGAGTGGAGGGCTGACCGGGCGTGGCGCAGAGTCCCGCTTTGCAGTAGGACGTCGTGGCTCGCCGGGACCAAGGCCCAGGGTGCATCTGGTCCTTCCATCTCCGCCCTCGATGGCTCCGACGGCCCGGGGGCTGCTGCGTCGTCCGACCCATCCGGGTCTCCACCTGAGGGGGCTCATTCCCCTCCAGGCGGCCAGGATCCACCTTGACCTCCACCTCAACTTCTGCGCCTGCCGACAGCTCGGTTGTGTGGGGAAGGTTGGGCACGGCCGCCTCCGGCTCGTGGCGCTCTCGTAATCGTGTGGGGCCTGTGGTGGCCGCTGCGCCGGTGCCTACCTCCCCTCGAAGCAGACCTCTTTCGGAGGCACCCCACCTCTGGCATGAGGAAGGAATTCCTCGGGCGGCTGGACGGAGTCCGCGAATTCTTCCTTGGTGACTCCGGCTTGGTCCACGGGGCTGGTGTGTCGACCGCCCTGGCTCCCATTGGGACCTAGCCGACCCTGCGGCGTACTTGTCCTAGGCTCCTTCTTAATCTTCGGCGGGGAGCCCCTCCTGCGAGATTGGGGTCAGGCTAAGCCAAGCAAGACGAAGCGGTGGACGCGAAGAGCGCGCGGGGCAAGGAGACTTACTCATCTTTAGGAACCCACCGCCTCTTCTTTAGCTTTCCTCCCGGGCGGCTACTGCTGCTCCCTCGAGGCTCGTTGGGGTCTCCTCCCGAGTCCCTCCCGGGGGGTGCCTAGGCTCCCTCCGAAGCTTCAGCGGGCGGGACCACCCCGCCAGGCCGAGGGCTTCCCGCGCCAAGGGCCTCCTCCTCCTCCAGAGGCACATACCGCAGGGGCTCGACCAGGAACCCCCCAGCATCGCTACCGCTGCCGCTGGAGGCTCCTGCCATTGGCGACGGTTCTACCACCTGGCCCTGGGCATCGGTCGTGGCCACTACCCTAGCGACGTTGTTACTGCCGGGAAGCGGCAGCACTTGGACCGGATTGTCACGGGGTCCCTCATGACCCGCGGGCACCAGCCTCCACTAATCGAAACGCGGCATGCCGACCCTCATGTCCTCTCGGTTTTTGAAGCAGTAGATCAGGGCCGCCTCTGGCGACGGGAACGGCGTCCTCGCCGCGAGGAGAACTCTCTCCAGCCCCTCCACACCTCCGGGGCAAGGCGATTAGCGCACAGCCTCATGGGGTTGCCTAGGCCCGAGTGGGTCCATACTGGGCGTGCGTGCCTCTATAGGGAAGCAATGCACTTACACACGAACTCCTTGACGACCATGCTTATTGTGAGCCCACCGGCTTGCAGCACCTGCATCCTCGCCATGACCGGCTCCAGCATTGTGTCGGTCAGCTCGGCGTGTGATACGTCTCCATCGTATCTACTTTTCCAAACTCTTTTGCCCTTATTTTCGACACTAACTTGCATGATTTGAATGGAACTAACCCGGACTGACGCTATTTTTATCAGAATTGCCATGGTGTTATTTTTGTGCAGAATAAAAAGTTCTCGGAATGACCTGAAACTTCACGGAGATAAGTTTTGGAATTAATAAAAATATTGGCGAAAGAATCAAGTGAAGGGGGCCCACACCCTAGCCACAAGGGTGGGGGCGCGCCACCCGACCTTGTGGGCCCCCTAGACCTCCACCAACCTCAACTCCAACTCCATATATTCACGTTCGGGGAGAAAAAAGTAAGAGAGAAGGACTCATCGCGTTTTACGATACGGAGCCGCCGCCAAGCCCTGTTCTTCCTCGGGAGGGCAGATCTGGACTCCGTTCGGGGCTCCGGAGAGGGGAATTCGTCGCCATCGTCATCATCAACCATCCTGCATCACCAATTTCATGATGCTCGCCTCATGCGTAAGTAATTCCATCATAGGCTTGCTGGACCGTGATGGGTGGGATGATATTTACCATGTAATCGAGTTAGTTTTGTTAGGGTTTGATCCCTAATATCCACTATGTTCTAAGATTGATGTTGCTATGACTTTGCTATGCTTAATGCTTGTCACTAGGGCCCGAGTGCCATGATTTCAGATCTGAACCTATTATGTTTTCATGAATATATTTGTGTTCTTGCTCATATCTTGCAAGTCAATAGTCACCTACTACGTGTTATGATCCAGCAACCCCGGACTGACAATAGTCGGGACCACTCTCGGTGATGACCGTAGTTTGAGGAGTTCTTGTATTCAGTAAGTGCTAATGCTTTGGTTCGGTACTCTATTAAATGGAGGCCTTAATATCCCTTAGTTTCCAATAGGACCCCGCTGCCATGGGAGGGTAGGACAAAAGATGTCATGCAAGTTCTTTTCCATAAGCACGTATGACTATATTCGGAATACATGCCTACATTATATTGATGAATTGGAGCTAGTTCTGTGTCACCCTATGTTATAACTGCTGCATGATGAATGCCATCCGACATAATTATCCATCATTGATCCATTGCCTATAAGCTCGTTTCATATTGATCCTTGCTAAGTTACTTTTCCGTTGCTACTGTTACGATTACTACAAAACTGCTACTGTTACTTTTGCCACCGTTACCGCTACTTCCATACTACTTTGCTACTAAATACTTTGTTGCAGATATTAAGTCTTTCAGGTGTGGTTGAATTGACAACTCAGCTGCTAATACTTGAGAATATTCTTGGGCTCCCCTTGTGTCGAATCAATAAATTTGGGTTGAATACTCTACCCTCAAAAACTGTTGCGATCCCCTATACTTGTGGGTTATCAAGACCTTTTTCTGGCGCCGTTGCCGGGGAGCATAGCTCTATTCTCTGATTCACTTGGGATTTACATCTGTTGATCACTATGAGGAATTTGAAAGATCAAAGAACTAAGATTTTCCCCTCAACTACGAGGGGAGGTAAGGAACTGTCATCTAGCACTGCACTTGATTCTCCTTCTGTTTTGAGTAAACTTGCGACACCTACACCTGCTATTGATTCTGATATGTCACATGTTATTGATGATGCCACTTCTGCTATGCATGATGCTTATGATGAAACTACTTCGCTGCTTGATAATACTGTGCCACTTGGTGAATTTCTTGATGAACAACTTGCTAGGGTTAGAAAGAATGAAATTACTGAAACTGATGATATTCTTGAAGATGATTATGACTCTCCCCCTAGATATGAATTGCCTATCGTACCTGAGGGTTATGTTATGGAAGAAGAAACTGCTAGAGACTTCTTTGCTTGCAATGATAAAGAGGATCTTAAGAAATTGTTAGCTAAGCTAAAAGAAATATCCTTGAATGCTATAATGAAATATGATCCTGCTTTTGCTACTTCACCTATCTTTCTTACTGATAAGGATTATGAATTCTCTGTCGATCCTGAGTTAATTACTTTGGTTGAATCTAATCCTTTATATGGTTATGAATCTGAAACTGTTGTGGCACATCTTACTAAATGAAATGATATAGCCGCCCTATTTGCTCATGAGGAAAAAAATTGCTATTACTATATTATTAAATTGTTTCCTTTCTCATTAAAAGGTAATGCTAAGTTATGGTTTAATTCTCTTGCTCCTGGTTGTGTGTGTAGTCCCCAGGATATGATATACTACTTCTCTACAAAATATTTCCCCGCTCATAAGAAACAAGCTGCCCTTTGGGAAATATTTAATTTTGTGCAAATTGAAGAAGAGAGTCTCCCACAAGCTTGGGGGAGGCTTCTCCAATTACTTAATGCTTTGCCTGATCATCCTCTCAAGAAAAATGAAATAATTGATATCTTTTATAATGGACTAACCGATGCTTCTAGAGACCACCTGGATAGTCCTGCTAGTTGTGTTTTCAGGGAAAGAACTGTTGAGCAAGCTGAATTGCTATTGAATAATATATTGAGTAATGATAATCATTGGACACTTCCTGGACCAACTCCTAAGCCAACTCCGAAGAAAAGGGGTATTCTATTTCTCAGTCCTGAAAATATGCAAGAGGCAAAGAAATCTACGAAAGAAAAAGGTATTAAAGCTGAAAATGTTAAAACATTACGCCTATTGAAGAAATACATGGTCTTGATAACCCGACACAGGTAGTAGAGGTAAACTCTCTCCGTAGATTTGATGAAGGTGATATTCCTCATAATAAGTCTGCTAGTCAATGCTTGGATGAGTTTGATAATTTTATTGTTAAACAAGAAAATTTCAATGCTTATGTTAGCAGATAATTGAAACGTAATACTTACATGCTTGACCACTTGGGTTATGAGTAGAACTGTTAATGATCTCAAGCTCATTAGTAAACACGCTTCCATGGTTGCAACTCAAGTACAACAAGTACTTAAGGCACAGGATGATGAGGACATCAATACCATTGTTACACCCACAGCCCCTGCTGCTATACATACTGGACCAATTACTAGAGCTCGCGCACGCCAATTAAATTACCAGGTACTTTCGTTTCTTGGTAATGATTCTAATATTCATGAGAATATGATGCTGCCTAAATTGGATACATTTGTTTTGCTTACAAATGAAGGGCCTAGCTTTGAGAAGGATGAACATTGGAGCAAGAACAAGCATGGAGATGATGGCATGCGCATGGGGAACAAGAACGGAGTTACAAGTGATGATTTCAAGACATTGAAGCCACCATAATGCGTGCATGAAACCTTGGACGAAATATACAAGATGCTACTTCATAACTTTCGTCCAGAGGCTATTCTAGGTGCTGCGTCACCTTATTATTGGGCCAGGCCCATGTAATTTCGAAATACATCAGTATAGGCTGTTTTTAGAGTCCGTATGTGTGGGGAAACAAGAGATAGGGTTGGTTTCGGACCCCTTCCTCAAGGGCCACGAAATTCCCCCCCTCTTCCTCCATATATACAGCCCTTAGGGCGTCGTTTAGACTTTGGGTTTTGTTTAGATTAAAAGTTCGCCATAGCTGCAACTTCGCGTACTTCGTTTGTGTTCAGCGACCAGACAAAGGCGTCACAGAACTCCACCTTGATCAATAAAGCTTTCATCTTATATTCGCAATATCCAGATTGCAATCTCAGTTTCTTGCTTGTTCTTCGTTTGCTCGCAGGAAACAGACCCTCGTGGTCAGGTTGATCGTGCTCCGGCGTGGTCGATAACCTCTCGGAGTTGGTTTAGCGATTGCTAAGGCGCGACGTCCTCGCACGTTCGTAGTCGGATCGTCAAAGTCGACTTCCACCAAAGCGATATCCATCATCTCATCGAAAGACGGGACACCTTTGCCTATATCAAGTGGTATCAGATTTCCAGGTTGCTCGGTGAGATTTTACAGTTTTTCATAGTTTAGATTGAGTCTGTTCTTCATACCTACAGTCCACGAAAAAGCCACAAAAAAAATTAGGGTTAGTTCATCATATCCGAACCAATCTGAGCCTTTGCATAATCTTTTTAGGGTTTTTGCTTGGTTGAATTTGCGGTTGCATCGTCGTGTCAAGTTGCTGGTCTTAGAGCCTAGTCTTTTAGAGTTTCGAGTTCTGGTCATAAGTTGTCACGCCGCCGCCGCACCATCATCATCGCCTTGCCATCTACCACCATTGCTTATCCGCCACCGCTTTGCATCCGTATCCATATACCACCACCAATCCGTATCCATATACCACCACCGATCCGTATCCATATACCACTACCGCTACCATATACCACCACCGCTGCCATATCCTACCGCCATATATCCACCACCAATCCGAGTTCTTTTCATATTCGGTTGGTTTTAGAGATCCATATATTTTCCGTTTCGTGTTTCCTTGCCTGAGTAGGTCTCGGAAAAAAAAAGTCTGGAGACCCCCGGGCAGTTTTTAGGCCAAAATTTCGGCAACCAAAAATATTTTTTCCCTATCCTATTTTTAGGCCCCGGGTAGTGTTTTGAGACACTCGCCATCATAGTGATTTTTTGTCGCACTTTTTCGTCGTCGCTGCCCTGATTTCCGAAAAAAAAATAGTCAAAATTTTTTGTGCCCATCCTGTCAGTTTGACCTGGGAAGAGTTTTGAGACACTCGCCATTATAGTGATTTTTCGCAAAAAAAAAGAGCGCAAAAAAAAAGAGCGCAAAAAAAAAGAGCGAAAAAAAAATTCCAGAGTGTGCTTTTCCCTTGTTTACGTGCAGCGCCGTGATTTTGTTAGTGTTCTAGGCTCGCGTCTCTAGCACGGTCTAGCCTAGGACCAGCACAGTACCGTCGTTGAGCGTTTATTCAACTTTGCATCTCTGAATTGATTATTGCTTACCATTTTGCTACCATATTATAAGCCTTCCCAGCTCCACATAAGTCTACATCGTGCGTTTGACTCTTCCTGGTAATCGCTATATCCAAGCTTTGAGAGTTTTTGACTACAACGGTTGCCGATCACCACCTGCTGCTGGGTAAGAACTGGTAAGAATTTGAGATTCGCTTGAAGGTTTTGTGACACACCACCATCACCACCACTTCTAGTAGTCTGCAGGATCATATTCTTTTGTGTTTCTTTTGCTGCTAACCATGGCAGGTTCACAAGCCGATGAGACTGATTGGGAGAACATGACGAACAAGGAGTTGCATGATAAATTTCAGCAAATGATGAGTGGCCAGGTGGAAGATGTGCTAAACAGATTTGAAGAGGCTATGGAGAAGATAGATGCCGTGGAGAAGTCGTTTGAGACAAAGCTGGATAACAAGTTTACTGAATTACTCAAGCGTCTTCCCCAACCACCACCGGCTGCACATGTCGCACCTCTACAACAACAACAACCACATCTCCAACGCCGCCTTCCAAATCAAGTGGGACGGGCACAGCGCGTTCCAATTGAGATTGGTCAAAATTCGGGTGCTGCTGCACCTACTGTTGATGCTTCTTTGGCTCCTGCTCCTGCGGCGGCTGAGGAGGATGACGATTATGCGGGCGATTATGAGGATGAGGTTGATCAAAATCAGAACTACGTGCAGCCACCAGCACCACCACCAGCAGGTCGACCTCAGGTATATATTCGCAACGGTAGGCCGGCACCACCACCTCAGGTACGAGATCATGACCATCTCCCTAAACTCAAATTGAATATTCCACCATTTGAGGGTAGATATGTTCCTGATATATATCTTACTTGGGATTTACATGTTTACAATATCCTGAGGAGAGACGTGTTCCTGCTGCTGTTTGTGCTTTCACTAGCTTTGCATGTGTTTGGTGGTCTGAACATTGTAGATTATATCCTGTTCCAACTACTTGGGCTGCTTTGAAAACTGCTATGCGTACTCGTTGGGTTCCACCATATTATCAACGTGAATTACTTCAAAAATTGCAGCGTTTAAGACAAGGGAAAAATTCTGTAGAAGAATATTATCAGGAATTACAAACTGGCATGATTAGATGTGGTATTGTTGAGGAGAATGAAGCTATGCTTGCACGTTTTATGGGTGGATTAAATAAAGAGATTCAGACCATTCTAGAGTATAAGGATTATAATAATATCACTCGTTTATTCCATCTTGCTTGTAAAGCTGAACGTGAAGTGCAGGATCGACAGCCATTGGCGCGAACTAACTTTTCTGCAGGTCGACCTTCATCATGGACACCGCGTGCATCTTCTACTTCCACTTCACCATCACCTCCATCAGGTGCCACCTCCAGCCGTGATACAACAAAGCAGGCACAACCACCACTCTCTGCCAAGAGCACGCCTGCCGGGCCTGCGCAGAGCTCTTCTTCTTCCATGGCATCGACAGGGCACACAAGTGATATTGTTTGTCGTCGTTGTAAGGGACGAGGGCATTTTGCGAGAGAATGCAAATCTCAGCGTGTCATGATTGCTACTGAGGATGGTGGGTATGAGTCCGCTAGTGACTATGATGAGGAGACTTTGGCTCTTATTACACGTGAAGAACATGGTGGAGATGATTCTGAAAATGAGACGCAATACATGGCTCCTGAAGACGCTGACAGGTATGAATGTTTAGTTGCTCAACGTGTTTTGAGTGTGCAGGTCACACAAGCAGAGCAAAATCAGAGGCATAATTTGTTCCATACAAAGGGAGTTGTGAAGGAACGTTCTGTTCGCGTCATCATCGATGGAGGGAGCTGTAACAACTTGGCTAGCATGGAGATGGTGGAGAAGCTATCTCTCACCACAAGACCACATCCACATCCTTACTACATCCAATGGTTCAACAACAGCGGCAAGGTTAAGGTAACACGTACCGTTCGTGTGCATTTTAGTATCTCTACATATGCTGATTATGTTGATTGTGATGTGGTACCCATGCAAGCATGTTCCTTATTACTAGGTAGACCATGGCAATTTGATAAAAATTCTGTACACCATGGTAGAAACAATCAGTATACTCTTGTTCATAAGGATAAAAATATTACTTTGCTTCCTATGACTCCTGATTCCATTTTGAAAGATGACATTAATAGAGCTAATAAAGCAAAACAGGAGAAAAATAAGAGTGAAAATCAGATTGTGGCAAAGGAATTTAAGCAACAAATGAAACCTAATAATAAACCATCTAGTGTTGTTTCTGAAATTAAATTGAAAAGTGCATGTTTACTTGCCACAAAATCTGATATTAATGAACTAGATTTCCACAAATCTGTTTGCTATGCTTTTGTGTGCAAAGAGGCATTATTTTCATTCGAGGACGTGCCTTCCTCTTTGCCCCCTGCTGTCACTAACATTTTGCAGGAGTTCGCTGACGTCTTCCCACAAGACGTGCCACCGGGATTACCACCTATTCGAGGGATTGAGCATCAAATTGACTTAATTCCCGGTGCATCGCTACCCAACCGTGCACCATACCATACCAATCCAGAGGAGACGAAGGAGATTATGCGTCAAGTACAGGAGCTGCTTGACAAAGGTTATATACGCGAATCTCTTAGTCCTTGTGCTGTTCCTATTATACTCGTGCCTAAAAAGGATGGTACGTCGCGTATGTGTGTTGATTGTAGAGGCATTAATAATATTACTATTCGTTATCGTCATCCTATTCCTAGGCTAGATGATATGCTTGATGAATTGAGTGGCTCTACAATATTCTCCAAAGTTGATTTGCGTAGTGGATACCATCAAATTCGTATGAAATTGGGAGATGAATGGAAAACTGCCTTTAAAACTAAGTTTGGTTTATATGAGTGGTTAGTCATGCCTTTTGGGTTAACTAATGCACCTAGTACTTTCATGAGACTAATGAACGAAGTTTTACGTGCTTTCATTGGACGATTTGTGGTAGTCTATTTTGATGATATACTGATTTATAGCAAATCTTTGGAAGAACATTTGGAACATTTACGTGCTATTTTTATTGCTCTACGTGATGCACGTTTGTTTGGTAACCTTGGGAAGTGCACCTTTTGCACCGACCGAGTATCTTTTCTTGGCTATGTTGTTACTCCACAGGGAATTGAAGTTGATAAAGCCAAGATTGAAGCTATTGAGAGTTGGCCGCAGCCCAAAACGGTCACACAAGTGCGGAGTTTTCTTGGACTCGCTGGTTTCTATAGACGTTTTGTGAGAGATTTTAGCACCATTGCTGCACCTCTCAACGAGCTTACAAAGAAGGATGTGCCTTTTGTTTGGGGTACCGCACAGGAAGAAGCCTTCACGGTATTGAAAGATAAGTTGACACATGCTCCTTTACTCCAACTTCCTGATTTTAATAAGACTTTTGAGCTTGAATGTGATGCTAGTGGCATTGGATTAGGAGGTGTGTTATTACAAGATGGCAAACCTGTTGCATACTTTTCTGAAAAATTGAGTGGGCCTAGTCTGAATTATTCTACTTATGATAAAGAACTATATGCTCTTGTTCGGACTTTAGAAACATGGCAACATTATTTATGGCCCAAAGAATTTGTTATACATTCTGATCATGAATCTTTGAAACATATTAAAAGTCAAGCTAAACTGAATCGTAGACATGCTAAATGGGTTGAATTCATTGAAACTTTCCCTTATGTCATTAAACACAAGAAGGGTAAAGAAAATGTTATTGCTGATGCATTGTCTCGTCGCTATACTATGCTGTCACAACTTGACTTCAAAATATTTGGTTTGGAGACCACCAAAGATCAATATGTGCATGATGCTGATTTTAAAGATGTTTTGCAGAATTGTAAAGAAGGAAGAACCTGGAACAAGTTTGTCGTTAATGATGGATTTGTGTTCCGTGCTAACAAGCTATGCATTCCAGCTAGCTCTCTTCGTCTTTTGTTGTTGCAGGAGGCGCATGGAGGAGGATTAATGCGACACTTTGGCGTGAAGAAGACGGAGGACGTACTTGCTACACATTTCTTTTGGCCAAAGATGAGACGGGATGTTGAGCGTTTTGTTGCTCGCTGCACTACATGTCAAAAAGCTAAGTCATGACTCAATCCTCATGGTTTATATATGCCTTTGCCTGTACCTAGTGTTCCTTGGGAGGATATATCTATGGACTTTGTTTTAGGTTTACCTCGAACAAAGAAGGGGAGGGATAGCATATTTGTTGTCGTGGATAGATTCTCGAAAATGGCACACTTTATACCATGTCATAAAATCGATGATGCTGTTAATGTTGCTGATTTGTTCTTTCGTGAAATTATTCGCTTGCATGGTGTGCCAAATACTATTGTTTCCGATCGTGATACTAAATTTCTTAGCCACTTTTGGAGATGTTTATGGGCTAAGTTGGGGACTAAACTGCTTTTTAGTACTACTTGTCACCCCCAAACTGATGGACAAACTGAAGTAGTCAATAGAACATTGTCTACTATGCTTAGGGCTGTTTTGAAGAATAATAAGAAAATGTGGGAAGAATGCTTGCCTCATATTGAGTTTGCTTATAATCGTTCATTGCATTCTACTACTAAGATGTGCCCTTTTGAAATTGTGTATGGTTTCCTACCTCGTGCACCTATTGATTTGTTGCCTCTTCCATCTTCGGAGAAGGTTAATTTTGATGCTAAACAACGTGCTGAATTGATCTTAAAAATGCATGAGTTAACTAAGGAAAACATTGAGCGTATGAATGCTAAATATAAACTTGCTGGAGATAAGGGTAGAAAACATGTTGTGTTTGCACCTGGAGATCTTGTTTGGTTACATTTGCGTAAGGATAGATTTCCTGATTTGCGCAAATGAAAGCTAATGCCACGTGCTGATGGTCCTTTTAAGGTGTTAGAGAAAATAAATGATAATGCATATAAACTTGAGCTGCCTGCAGATTTTGGGGTTAGTCCCACTTTTAACATTGCAGATTTGAAGCCTTATTTGGGTGAGGAAGATGAGCTTCCGTCGAGGACGACTTCATTTCAAGAAGGGGAGGATGATGAGGACATCAATACCATTGTTACACCCACAGCCCCTGCTGCTATACATACTGGACCAATTACTAGAGCTCGCGCACGCCAATTAAATTACCAGGTACTTTCGTTTCTTGGTAATGATTCTAATATTCATGAGAATATGATGCTGCCTAAATTGGATACATTTGTTTTGCTTACAAATGAAGGGCCTAGCTTTGAGAAGGATGAACATTGGAGCAAGAACAAGCATGGAGATGATGGCATGCGCATGGGGAACAAGAACGGAGTTACAAGTGATGATTTCAAGACATTGAAGCCACCATAATGCGTGCATGAAACCTTGGACGAAATATACAAGATGCTACTTCATAACTTTCGTCCAGAGGCTATTCTAGGTGCTGCGTCACCTTATTATTGGGCCAGGCCCATGTAATTTCGAAATACATCAGTATAGGCTGTTTTTAGAGTCCGTATGTGTGGGGAAACAAGAGATAGGGTTGGTTTCGGACCCCTTCCTCAAGGGCCACGAAATTCCCCCCCTCTTCCTCCATATATACAGCCCTTAGGGCGTCGTTTAGACTTTGGGTTTTGTTTAGATTAAAAGTTCGCCGTAGCTGCAACTTCGCGTACTTCGTTTGTGTTCAGCGACCAGACAAAGGCGTCACAGAACTCCACCTTGATCAATAAAGCTTTCATCTTATATTCGCAATATCCAGATTGCAATCTCAGTTTCTTGCTTGTTCTTCGTTTGCTCGCAGGAAACAGACCCTCGTGGTCAGGTTGATCGTGCTCCGGCGTGGTCGATAACCTCTCGGAGTTGGTTTAGCGATTGCTAAGGCGCGACGTCCTCGCACGTTCGTAGTCGGATCGTCAAAGTTGACTTCCACCAAAGCGATATCCATCATCTCATCGAAAGACGGGACACCTTTGCCTATATCACAGGATGATTTGCTTAATGAGTTGAATAGTAAGAATAATGATAATGTTGTTAGGGTTATGACTAGAGGTGGTAAAATTATCCAGGAACCTTTATATCCTGAGAGCAATCCTAAGAGAGTTGAGCAAGATCCTCAGGAAATTAATTCTGATGCACCTAGTGCTTCTAATAAAAAGAAAAAGAAAACTGATAGGACTTTGCATGCTAGTGAACCTGCTAGAGATACACCTGAGAATCCCAATGATATTTCTATTTCTGATGCTGAGACACAATCTGGTGACGAACATGAACATGGTGATAATGTTAATAATGATGTTCATGTTGATGCTCAACCTAGCAATGATAATGATGTAGAGATTGAACCTGCTTTTGATCTTGATAACCCACAATCAGAGAATCAACGTTATGATAAGAGAGACTTCGTTGCTAGGAAACATGGTAAAGAAAGAGAACCATGGGTTCAGAAACCCATGCCCTTTCCTCCTAAGCCATCCAAGAAAAAAGATGATGAGGATTTTGAGCGCTTTGGTGAAATGATTAGACCTATCTTTTTGCATATGTGTTTGACTGATATGCTTAAAATGCCTCCTTATGCTAAGTATATGAAAGATATTGTTACAAATAAAAAAAGATACCGAAGCTGAAATTTCCACCATGCTTGCCAATTAGTATACTTTTAAAGGTGGAATACCAAAGAAACTTGGAGATCCAGGGGTACCAACTGATAGAGGCAAAGGTGTCCCGTCTTTCGATGAGATGATGAATGTCGCTTTGATGGAAGTCTACTTTGACGATCCGACTACGAACGTGCGAGGACGTCGCGCCTTAGCAATCGCTAAACCAACTCCGAGAGGTTATCGACCACGCCGGAGCACGATCAACCTGACCACGAGGGTCTGTTTCCTGCGAGCAAACGAAGAACAAGCAAGAAACTGAGATTGCAATCTGGATATTGCGAATATAAGATGAAAGCTTTATTGATCAAGGTGGAGTTCTGTGACGCCTTTGTCTGGTCGCTGAACACAAACGAAGTACGCGAAGTTGCAGCTATGGCGAACTTTTAATCTAAACAAAACCCAAAGTCTAAACGACGCCCTAAGGGCTGTATATATGGAGGAAGAGGGGGGAATTTCGTGGCCCTTGAGGAAGGGGTCCGAAACCAACCATATCTCTTGTTTCCCCACACATACGGACTCTAAAAACAGCCTATACTTATGTATTTCGAAATTACATGGGCCTGGCCCAATAATAAGGTGACGCAGCACCTAGAATAGCCTCTGGACGAAAGTTATGAAGTAGCATCTTGTATATTTCGTCCAAGGCTTCATGCACGCATTATGGTGGCTTCAACGTCCTGAAATCATCACTTGTAACTCCGTTCTTGTTCCCCATGCGCATGCCATCATCTCCATGCTTGTTCTTGCTCCAATGTTCATCCTTCTCAAAGCTAGGCCCTTCATTTGTAAGCAAAACAAATGTATCCAATTTAGGCAGCATCATACTCTCATGAACATTAGAATCATTACCAAGAAACGAAAGTACCTGGTAATTTAATTGGCATGCGCAAGCTCTAGTAATTGGTCCAGTATGTATAGCAGCAGGGCCTGTGGGTGTAACAATGGTATTGATGTCCTCATCATCCTCCCCTTCTTGAAATGAAGTCGTCCTCGACGGAAGCTCATCTTCCTCACCCAAATAAGGCTTCAAATCTGCAATGTTAAAAGTGGGACTAACCCCAAAATCTGCAGGCAGCTCAAGTTTATATGCATTATCATTTATTTTCTCTAACACCTTAAAAGGACCATCAGCACGTGGCATTAGCTTTGATTTGCGCAAATCAGGAAATCTATCCTTACGCAAATGTAACCAAACAAGATCTCCAGGTGCAAACACAACATGTTTTCTACCCTTATCTCCAGCAAGTTTATATTTAGCATTCATACGCTCAATGTTTTCCTTAGTTAACTCATGCATTTTTAAGATCAATTCAGCACGTTGTTTAGCATCAAAATTAACCTTCTCCAAAGATGGAAGAGGCAACAAATCAATAGGTGCACGAGGTAGGAAACCATACACAATTTCAAAAGGGCACATCTTAGTAGTAGAATGCAATGAACGATTATAAGCAAACTCAATATGAGGCAAGCATTCTTCCCACATTTTCTTATTATTCTTCAAAACAGCCCTAAGCATAGTAGACAATGTTCTATTGACTACTTCAGTTTGTCCATCAGTTTGGGGGTGACAAGTAGTACTAAAAAGCAGTTTAGTCCCCAACTTAGCCCATAAACATCTCCAAAAGTGGCTAAGAAATTTAGTATCACGATCTGAAACAATAGTATTTGGCACACCATGCAAGCGAATAATTTCACGAAAGAACAAATCAGCAACATTAACAGCATCATCGCTTTTATGACATGGTATAAAGTGTGCCATTTTCGAGAATCTATCCACGACAACAAATATGCTATCCCTCCCCTTCTTTGCCCGAGGTAAACCTAAAACAAAATCCATAGATATATCCTCCCAAGGAACACTAGGTACAGGCAAAGGCATATATAAACCATGAGGATTGAGTCGTGACTTAGCTTTTTGACATGTAGTGCAGCGAGCAACAAAACGCTCAACATCCCGTCTCATCTTTGGCCAAAAGAAATGTGTAGCAAGTACGTCCTCCGTCTTCTTCACGCCAAAGTGTCCCATTAATCCTCCTCCATGCGCCTCCTGCAACAACAAAAGATGAAGAGAGCTAGCTGGAATGGATAGCTTGTTAGCACGGAACACAAATCCATCATTAACGACAAACCTGTTCCAGGTTCTTCCTTCTTTACAATTCTGCAATACATCTTTAAAATCAGCATCATGCACATATTGATCTTTGATGGTCTCCAAACCAAATATTTTGAAGTCAAGTTGTGAAAGCATAGTATAGCGACGAGACAATGCATCAGCAATAACATTTTCTTTACCCTTCTTGTGTTTAATGACATAAGGGAAAGTTTCAATGAATTCAACCCATTTAGCATGTCTACGATTCAGTTTAGCTTGACTTTTAATATGTTTCAAAGATTCATGATCAGAATGTATAACAAATTCTTTGGGCCATAAATAATGTTGCCATGTTTCTAAAGTCCGAACAAGAGCATATAGTTCTTTATCATAAGTAGAATAATTCAGACTAGGCCCACTCAATTTTTCAGAAAAGTATGCAACAGGTTTGCCATCTTGTAATAACACACCTCCTAATCCAATTCCACTAGCTTCACATTCAAGCTCAAAAGTCTTATTAAAATCAGGAAGTTGGAGTAAAGGAGCATGTGTCAACTTATCTTTCAATACCGTGAAGGCTTCTTCCTGTGCGGTACCCCAAACAAAAGGCACATCCTTCTTTGTAAGCTCGTTGAGAGGTGCAGCAATGGTGCTAAAATCTCTCACAAAACGCCTATAGAAACCAGCGAGTCCAAGAAAACGCCGCACTTGTGTGACCGTTTTTGGCTGCGGCCAACTCTCAATAGCTTCAATCTTGGCTTTATCAACTTCAATTCCCTGTGGAGTAACAACATAGCCAAGAAAAGATACTCGGTCGGTGCAAAAGGTGCACTTCCCAAGGTTACCAAACAAACGTGCATCACGTAGAGCAATAAAAACAGCACGTAAATGTTCCAAATGTTCTTCCAAAGATTTGCTATAAATCAGTATATCATCAAAATAGACTACCACAAATCGTCCAATGAAAGCACGTAAAACTTCGGTCATTAGTTAACCCAAAAGGCATGACTAACCACTCATATAAACCAAACTTAGTTTTAAATGCAGTTTTCCATTCATCTCCCAATTTCATACGAATTTGATGGTATCCACTACGCAAATCAACTTTGGAGAATATTGTAGAGCCACTCAATTCATCAAGCATATCATCTAGCCTAGGAATAGGATGACGATAACGAATAGTAATATTATTAATGCCTCTACAATCAACACACATACGCGACGTACCATCCTTTTTAGGCACTAGTATAATAGGAACAGCACAAGGACGAAGAGATTCGCGTATATAACCTTTGTCGAGCAGCTCCTGTACTTGACGCATAATCTCCTTCGTCTCCTCTGGATTGGTACGGTATGGTGCACGGTTGGGTAGCGATGCACCGGGAATTAAGTCAATTTGATGCTCAATCCCTCGAATAGGTGGTAATCCCGGTGGCACGTCTTGTGGAAGACGTCAGCGAACTCCTGCAAAATGTTAGTGACAGCAGGGGGCAAAGAGGAAGGCACGTCCTCGAATGAAAATAATGCCTCTTTGCACACAAAAGCATAGCAAACAGATTTGCTGAATCTAGCTCATCAATATCAGATTTTGTGGCAAGTAAACATGCACTTTTCAATTTAATTTCAGAAACAACACTAGATGGTTTATTATTAGGTTTCATTCGTTGCTCAAATTCATTTGCCACAATCTGATTTTCACTCTTATTTTTCTCCTGTTTTGCTTTATTAGCTCTATTAATGTCATCTTTCAAAATGGAATCAGGAGTCATAGGAAACAAAGTAATATTTTTATCCTTATGAACAAGAGTATACTGATTGTTTCTACCATGGTGTACAGAATTTTTATCAAATTGTCATGGTCTACCTAGTAATAAGGAACATGCTTGCATGGGTACCACATCACAATCAACATAATCAGCATATGTGGAGATACTAAAATGCACACGAACAGTACGTGTTACCTTAACCTTGCCGCTGTTGTTGAACCATTGGATGTAGTAAGGATGTGGATGTGGTCTTGTGGTGAGAGATAGTTTCTCCACCATCTCCATGCTAGCCAAGTTGTTACAGCTCCCTCCATCTATGATGACGCGAACAGAACGTTCCTTGACAACTCCCTTTGTATGGAACAAATTATGCCTCTGATTTTGCTCTGCTTGTGTGACCTGCACACTCAAAACACGTTGGGCAACTAAACATTCATACCTGTCAGCGTCTTCAGGAGCCATGTATTGCGTCTCATTTTCAGAATCATCTCCACCATGTTCTTCACGGGTAATAAGAGCCAAAGTCTCCTCATCATAGTCACTAGCGGACTCATACCCACTATCCTCGGTAGCAATCATTACACGCTGAGATTTGCATTCTCTCGCAAAATGTCCTCTTCCCTTACAACGACGACAAATAATATCACTTGTGTGCCCTGTCGATGCCATGGAAGAAGAAGAGCTCTGCGCAGGCCCGGCAGGTGTGCTCTTGGCAGAGAGTGGTGGTTGTGCCTGCTTTCTTGTATCACGGCTGGAGGTGGCACCTGATGGAGGTGATGGTGAAGTGGAAGTAGAAGATGCACGCGGTGTCCATGATGAAGGCCGACCTGCAGAAAAGTTAGTTCGCGCCAATGGCTGTCGATCCTGCACTTCACGTTCAGCTTTACAAGCAAGATGGAATAAACGAGTGATATTATTATAATCCTTATACTCTAGAATGGTCTGAATCTCTTTATTTAATCCACCCATAAAACATGCAAGCATAGCTTCATTCTCCTCAACAATACCACATCTAATCATGCCAGTTTGTAATTCCTGATAATATTCTTCTACAGAAATTTTCCCTTGTCTTAAACGCTGCAATTTTTGAAGTAATTCACGTTGATAATATGGTGGAACCCAACGAGTACGCATAGCAGTTTTCAAAGCAGCCCAAGTAGCTGGAACAGGATATAATCTACAATGTTCAGACCACCAAACACATGCAAAGCTAGTGAAAGCACAAACAGCAGCAGGAACACGTCTCTCCTCAGGATATTGTAAACATGTAAATCGTTGTTCAGTTTCTAACTCCCAAGTAAGATATATATCAGGAACATATCTACCCTCAAATGGTGGAATATTCAATTTCAGTTTAGGGAGATGGTCATGATCTCGTACCTGAGGTGGTGGTGCCGGCCTACCGTTGCGAATATATACTTGAGGTCGACCTGCTGGTGGTGGTGCTGGTGGTTGCACGTAGTTCTGATTTTGATCAACCTCATCCTCATAATCGCCCGCATAATCGTCATCCTCCTCAGCCGCCGCAGGAGCAGGAGCCAAAGAAGCATCAACAGTAGTTGCAGCAGCACCCGAATTTTGACCAGTCTCAATTGGAACGCGCTGTGCCCGTCCCACTTGATTTGGAAGGCGGCGTTGGAGATGTGGTTGTTGTTGTTGTAGAGGTGCGACATGTGCAGCCAGTGGTGGTTGGGGAAGACGCTTGAGTAATTCAGTAAACTTGTTATCCAGCTTTGTCTCGAACGACTTCTCCACGGCATCTATCTTCTCCATAGCCTCTTCAAATCTGTTTAGCACATCTCCCACCTGGCCACTCATCATTTGCTGAAATTTATCATGCAACTCCTTGTTCGTCATGTTCTCCCAATCAGTCTCATCGGCTTGTGAACCTGCCATGGTTAGCAGCAATAGAAACACAAAAGAATATGATCCTGCAGACTACTAGAAGTGGTGGTGATGGTGGTGTGTCACAAAACCTTCAAGCGAATCTCAAATTCTTACCAGTTCTTACCCAGCTGCAGGTGGTGATCGGCAACCGTTGTAGTCAAAAACTCTCAAAGCTTGGATATAGCGATTACCAGGGAGAGTCAAACGCACGATGTAGACTTATGTGGAGCTGGGAAGGCTTATAATATGGTAGCAAAATGGTAAGCAATAATCAATTCAGAGATGCAAAGTTGAATAAACGCTCAACGACGGTACTGTGCTGGTCCTAGGCTAGACCGTGCTAGAGACGCGAGCCTAGAACACTAACAAAATCACGGCGCTGCACGTAAACAAGGGAAAAGCACACTCTGGAAAAAAATCGCTCTTTTTTTTTGCGCTCTTTTTTTTTGCGCTCCTCTTTTTTTTTGCGAAAAATCACTATAATGGCGAGTGTCTCAAAACTCTTCCCAGGTCAAACTGACAGGATGGGCACAAAATATTTTGACTATTTTTTTTCGGAAATCAAGGCAGCGACGACGAAAAAGTGCGACAAAAAATCACTATGATGGCGAGTGTCTCAAAACACTACCCGGGGCCTAAAAATAGGATAGGGAAAAAATATGTTTGGTTGCCGAAATTTTGGCCTAAAAACTGCCCGGGGGTCTCCAGGCTTTTTTTTTTCCGAGACCTACTCAGGCAAGGAAACACGAAACGGAAAATATATGGATCTCTAAAACCAACCGAATATGAAAAGAACTCGGATTGGTGGTGGATATATGGCGGTAGGATATGGCAGCGGTGGTGGTATATGGTAGCGGTAGTGGTATATGGATACGGATCGGTGGTGGTATATGGATACGGATTGGTGGTGGTATATGGATACGGATTGGTGGTGGTATATAGATACGGATTCAGAGCGGTGGCGGATAAGCAATGGTGGTAGATGGCAAGGCGATGATGATGGTGCAGCGGCGGCGTGACAACTTATGACCAGAACTCGAAACTCTAAAAGACTAGACTCTAAGACCAGCAACTTGACACGACGATGCAACCGCAAATTCAACAAAGCAAAAACCCTAAAAAGATTATGCAAAGGCTCAGATTGGTTCGGACATGATGAACTAACCCTAATTTTTTTTGTGGCTTTTTCGTGGACTGTAGGTATGAAGAACAGACTCGATCTAAACTACGAAAAACTGTAAAATCTCACCGAGCAACCTGGAAATCTGATACCACTTGATAGAGGCAAAGGTGTCCCGTCTTTCGATGAGATGATGAATATCGCTTTGATGGAAGTCGACTTTGACGATCCGACTACGAACGTGCGAGGACATCGCGCCTTAGCAATCGCTAAACCAACTCCGAGAGGTTATCGACCACGCCGGAGCACGATCAACCTGACCACGAGGGTATGTTTCCTGCGAGCAAACGAAGAACAAGCAAGAAATTGAGATTGCAATCTGGATATTGCGAATATAAGATGAAAGCTTTATTGATCAAGGTGGAGTTCTGTGACGCCTTTGTCTGGTCGCTGAACACAAACGAAGTACGCGAAGTTGCAGCTATGGCGAACTTTTAATCTAAACAAAACCCAAAGTCTAAACGACGCCCTAAGGGCTGTATATATGGAGGAAGAGGGGGGAATTTCGTGGCCCTTGAGGAAGGGGTCCGAAACCAACCCTATCTCTTGTTTCCCCACACATACGGACTCTAAAAACAGCCTATAGTTATGTATTTCGAAATTACATGGGCCCGGCCCAATAATAAGGTGACGCAGCACCTAGAATAGCCTCTGGACGAAATTTATGAAGTAGCATCTTGTATATTTCGTCCAAGGCTTCATGCACGCATTATGGTGGCTTCAACGTCCTGAAATCATCACTTGTAACTCCGTTCTTGTTCCCCATGCGCATGCCATCATCTCCATGCTTGTTCTTGCTCCAATGTTCATCCTTCTCAAAGCTAGGCCCTTCATTTGTAAGCAAAACAAATGTATCCAATTTAGGCAGCATCATATTCTCATGAACATTAGAATCATTACCAAGAAACGAAAGTACCTGGTAATTTAATTGGCGTGCGCGAGCTCTAGTAATTGGTCCAGTATGTATAGCAGCAGGGCCTGTGGGTGTAACAATGGTATTGATGTCCTCATCACCAACTATACTATACTCCATTAAAGGAAACTATGTTAAAACTGCTTTATGTGATCTTGGAGCCAGTGTTATGCCTTTCTCTTTGTATCGTAGACTTGAATTGAGTAAGTTGACACCTACTGAAATCTCTTTGCAAATGGCTGATAAATTAACTGCTATACCCGTCGGTATTTGTGAGGATGTGCCTATTGTGGTTGCAAACGTTACTATCTTAACAGACTTTGTTATTCTTGATATTTCTGAGGACGACAGTATGTCGATTATTCTTGGTAGAACCTTTTTGAATACTGCAGGAGCTGTTATCGATTGCAACAAAGGCAATGTCACTTTTCATGTTAATGGTAATGAGCATACGGTACACTTTCCGAGGAAACAACCTCAAGTTCATAGTATCAATTCTATTCGAAAATTTTCAACTATTACTATTGGAGGTTTTGAATTCCCTCTCCCTACTGCCAAAAAGAAATATGATATTCTTATTGTTGGGGACATGCATATCCCCGTTGAGTTAACCTAGTGTTATTCGAAAATTCTCTGGTTTCATGTCATTAGGAAGAAGTTTCTTAATAAGACTTGATCAACCTTGTTAATGGATTCCTTTTCATGAGCATGAGATGGATGAATCTAGAAAGCACAACTCTCTGTACCCATCTTTTACTTTCTTTTATTTAGATTAAATAAAGCAAAAATAGTATTATCTATCTGTTTTCTGAATTATCCGTGCAATAAAAATGTCCTGAAAATAAAAGTTCTTCGAATGCCCTGAAAATTTAACATGATTTTTTATTGAATATTTAAGAATTTCTGGCACTGGATACACACCAGGGGGCCTCACCAGTGGGCCACGAGGGTGGAGGGCGCGCCCTACCCCCCTGGGCGCGCCCCCAACCTTGTGGGCCCCACGTGCCCCCCCTCCACTTATTCCAGCACCCATCCACTCCTTCTTCCTCCAGAAAAAATCACTCCATAGCTCAAACTCGTGTTCTTGCTCATTTTGCTACCAATTTCGATCTCCTTGCTCAAAGCTCCATTCACAAAACTGCTTTGGGGGATTGTTCTTCGGTATGTGACTCCTCCGATGGTCCAATTAGTTTTTGTTCTAGTGCTTTAATTATTGCAAATTTTTGCTGCTGTGGTGACCTTGTTCTTGAGCTTGCATGCCAAATTTATATGGTCCAAAGTAGTTTTAATGCATGATATAGCCTCTAGGCACTTGAAGGAGTAGTTGCTATAAATTTTGTTGAGTTTCGTTCACTTTTATTTTGAGTCACTAAAAATTTCAGAAATTTTCAGAGAAAGAAAAATGTCCAAGAAAATGTACCAAGGTGGTTCTTCAAGGAAGCAAGCACCAAGGTGTGCGATACGCGAACTGGACCCTGAACGACCACGGGAAGCTCAAGTGAAGCCATGTGAATGGCTGTCAGATGAATGTATGGATCGTGCAGGTTTCAAGGATGAATTCTATGCGCAAATAGGAGATATTTTATAACTAGAGAGGAGGCAAACGAGTATGAGAGGACAGCGGAGGCCGCTCGTCTTCAGGTGGCAGCTCGCCTGGCGGTAGCTGCTATAGCATAGTACGACCCCAACTATGATTCTGGACAACATCCAGGGGAATGGTGGCCCTATACCAACTTAGGCCAAAAGCCTAAGCTTGGGGGAGTATGTATTTCTCATCGACATTACATTCATGTTCACACACTCATTTCAGTTGTCGGTGTTCATACTCCATTGTATTATCCATGTTAGTCTATTTTCTTTTTCTCGCTTTCTTCTTGTGTGTTTGAAAAACTTTAAGAAAAACCAAAAAAATTAGTTGTAGTTAGTTTACTTCCTATGCATGCTTAGTAGTAATATTAAAGCAAAACCCAAAAAGATTTCTCGTTCTTCTTTTGCTTGTTGGGAGCTTTCCCCTGTAAATAGTTTTTCTCGTTCTTGTTTTATCTTCTTCAGAAAAAAAAAACAAAAACTCCAAAAATATTTCAGTGTGTTTCTTTGAAATTCTGTTCTTTTCTTTGGGGGTCGAGATGAGAAGACCACGATGAAAATGTTGAGTGGCTCTCATATGCATTATTGTTGATCTAACAAAGAGCCCATATTACCTTGTCTTCTCCTTTGAATAAATGTTTGCAGATTCCAGCTTAGTCCGATGCACGTGCACTATTATTATTATCCACACCGTTCGGTTGTGCAAGTGAAAGGCAATAATGACGATATATGATGAAATGATTGAGATGAGGAAAAGCTGGTATGAACTCGACCTATCTTGTTTTTGTAAATATGATTAGTTCATCGTTCTTGATTCAGCCTATTAAGAATGAAACATGTTTGCAATGACAATTAGAGATTATAGTTACTCATGTCATGCTTAATTAGCTAGGAGTTTATAATGGTTTACCTTGCGTGCCAACATGGAAATTAAAATGGTTGTGATGTAGTATGATAGGATGGTATCCTCCTTTGAATGATTCGAGTGGCTTGACTTGCCACATGTTCACACATGTAGTTGAAACAAAATCAACATAGCCTCTACGATGTTTATGTTCATGGTGATTTATATCCAACTCATGCTTGTATTCAATGCTGGTTAATCTCAATGCATGTTTATGACTGTTGTCGCTCTTTAGTTGGTCGCTTCCCAGTCTATTTCTAGCCTTCTGATAGAGGCAAAGGTGTCCCGTCTTTCGATGAGATGGTGGGTGTAACAATAATAAGGTGACGCATCAACCTGACCACCAAAATTTATGAAGTGATTCGCGGAGTTGGTTTATGCTCCGACCGTGGGTGTAACAATAATAAGGTGACGCAGGACCTAGAATAGCCTCTGGACGAAATTTATGAAGTGGCATCTTGTATATTTCGTCCAAGGCTTCATGCACTCATTACACCATGCAAGCGAATAATTTCACGAAAGAACAAATCAGCAACATTAATGGCATCATCGCTTTTATGAAATGGAATAAAGTGTGACATTTTCGAGAATCTATCCACGACAACAAATATGCTATCCCTCCCCTTCTTTGTTCGAGGTAAACCTAAAACAAAGACCATAGATATATCTTCCCAAGGAACACTAGGTACAGGCAAAGGCATATATAAACCATGAGGATTGAGTCATGACTTAGTTTTTTGACATGTAGTGCAGTGAGTAACAAAATGCTCAACATCTCGTCTCATCTTTGGCCAAAAGAAATGTGTAGCAGTATATCCTCCGTCTTCTTCACGCCAAAATGTCCCATTAATCCTCCTCCATGCGCCTCCTGCAACAACAATAGACGAACAGAGCTAGCTGGAATGCATAGCTTGTTAGCAGGAAACACAAATCCATCATTAACGACGAACTTGTTCCATGTTCTCCCTTCTTTACAATTCTGCAATACATCTTTAAATTCAGCATCATGCACATATTGATCTTTGATGGTCTCCAAACCAAATATTTTAAATTCAAGTTGTGAAAGCATAGCATAACGACGAGACAATGCATCAGCAATAACATTTTCTTCACCCTTCTTGTGTTTAATGACATAAGGGAAAGTCTCAATGAATTCAACCCATTTAGCATGTCTACGGTTCAGTTTTGCTTGACTTTTAACGTGTTTCAAAGATTCATGATCAGAATGTATAAAAAATTCTTTGGGCCATAAATAATGGTGCCATGTTTCTAAGGTTCGAACAAGAGCATATAATTCTTTATCATAAGTAAAATAGTTCAGACTAGGCCCACCAATTTTTTCATAAAATTATGCAACAGGTTTGCCATCTTGTAATAACACACTTCCTAATCTAATTCCACTAGCATCACATTCAAGCTCAAAAGTCTTATTAAAATCAGGAAGTTCGAGTAAAGGAGCATGTGTCAACTTATCTTTCAACACCATGAAGGCTTCTTCCTATGCGGTACCCCAATCAAAAGGCACATCCTTCTTTGTAAGCTCATTGAGAGGTGCAGCAATCGTGCTAAAATCTCTCACAAAACGCCTATAGAAACCAGCGAGTCCAAGAAAACTCCTCACTTGTGTGGCCGTTTTGGGCTGCGGCCAACTCTCAATAGCTTCAATCTTGGCTTTATCAACTTCAATTCCCTGTGGAGTAACAACATAGCCAAGAAAAGATACTCGGTCGGTGCAAAAGGTGCACTTCCCAAGGTTACCAAACAAACGTGCATCATGTAGAGCAATAGAAACAGCACGTAAATGTTCCAAATTTTCTTCCAAAGATTTGCTATAAATCAGTATATCATCAAAACAGACTACCACAAATCGTCCAATGAAAGCACGTAAAACTTCGTTCATTAGTCTCAGGAAATTACTAGGTGCATTAGTTAACCCAAAAGGCATGACTAACCACTCATATAAACCAAACTTTGTTTTAAATGTTGTTTTCCATTCATCTCCCAATTTCATACGAATTTGACGGTATCCACTATGCAAATCAACTTTGGAGAATATTGTAGAGCCGCTCAATTCATCAAGCATATCATCTAGCCTAGGAATAGGATGACGATAATGAATAGTAATATTATTAATGCCTCTAAGATCAACACACATACGCGATGCACCATCCTTTTTAGGCACTAGTATAATAGGAACAGCAGAAGGACTAAGAGATTCGCGTATATAACCTTTGTCGAGCAGCTCATGTACTTGACTCATAATCTCCTTCGTCTCCTCTGGATTGGTACGGTATGGTGCAACGGTGGAGGAACCAACCGGTGGTGGTGAGCATGAACTGGAATAGTAGTTGTTGTAGTCACCCAATGCGTCCTCCTGTATTTGTCTCTCAAAGGTACAAGCACGAACATACATACGAGTAATGCAACGAGGAATATACTGAAATCTTTCTTGAATATCATGGTTCAAACCACCAAAAAATCTATTCATTGTATCATCCTCAGATTCTTCTATATCATTATGATGCATATAAGATTTGAACTCTTGGTAGTAAGCATGAACAGTGTTACTGCCTTGTTTTAATTGTTCCAATTTGCGAAGCAATTCGCGACGATAGTAAGGAGGAAAAAATTGTTGTCTCATTACAGCTTTCAAATCTTTCCAAGTTGTGGGTTGGTTATCAATGTGTTTCTTACAATGTACACTCCACCGTACAGAAGAAAAACCAGTAAATGCTCTAGTGGCAGCTCGTACTCTCTCAAGTTCAGAAAAATTATGCTGCCAAAAAACTTGTTCTACTTCAAGCTCCCAAGCTACATAAATAGCAGGATTAAATCTACCCTCAAATGATGGTGAAGAGATAACCTGACCACGTGCTTGTGTGTGTTGTCCCACCCCTCGTGATGGTGAAGATGTATCCATCATCCAAGAACTTCTGTCTTCAGAACCTGCCATGACTAGTAGACAAAAGAAACAAAATTCTAGAATAATGTTCTTATGAACTACTAGGATATGGTGGTAAAGTGCTCACAGTAAAGCAAATATCAATATCTTACAAATTTTTACCAAGCAGCAGGTGGTGACAGGCAACCGGCGGTGTCAAATAACTCCGAAGATTAAGTAAAGCGATTGCCAGGGGAACGTACGTATACACGGTGTAGAAATATGTGGAGCTTGGAAGGCTTAAATATATGGTAACAAAAGATTAGCAATAATCAATTCAGAGATGCAATGTTGAATAAACGCTCAACGACGGTACTGTGCTGGTCCTAGGCTAGACCGAACTAGAGACGCGAGCCTAGAACACTAATGAGGTCACGGCATAGCACAACTAGCATCAATAAAAGATATGAAGTAGCTCTGGACAGCAAGATAAAAGTGAAGATCACAATAGCAGTAAAGATAATGATGTGAAACAACTGCCAAGAGGGATATACCAAAAACTTTCTCTCCAACTTTCCTCTAGAAAGGTTTGTGCCAAATTTTTGACAATTGTTCTCAAGAATGGCACTGACTCAAGCTTTCAAACGCAAACAGAATCACTCATTCCGAGTTGATATGAGGAGTCAAAAAATTCTAAAACTGGCCTGAAAAACTGGAACAAGCTGTGTTCGTGAACTTCGGAGGGCAAAAAGACCTATTAGGAGCCGATTTTTAGGTGTCAAATATTAAAATAGCTTCTGCAACTATATAGATTCGGCTCGTTGCTAGCTTTATTTTGAGTACTCACGGAGCCAAAAATGACTTCGTATGAGGAAGATATGCCTATTTTATTGGACAGTGCACAAAACAGATTCCAATCTGAATTCAACTACGAGATTGACCCTAGATATACCCGATTTTTTCTCTCTTTTTTCTCACACTTTTTCTTCTTTTTCATTTTCTTTCTCTCCTTTTTTTCTCTGACTTTTTCTCTCTCTCTCTTTTTTCTCTGTCTTTTTTTTTCTCTCTCTCTTTCCAAAACAAACTAGATAAGATGGATGAGATGGTGGACAGCGGAAGGAATAATGATGCAGCGGCGGCGTGACTAATGTGAACAGAACTCGAAACTCTAAACGAACTAGACACTAAGACCAGCAACTCGACACGACGATGCAACCGATAATTCAATAATGCAAACAATGAAAAGAAAATTGCAAAGGCTCAGACTGGCTTGGACAAACATCTCATCGAAAGACGGGACACCTTTCCCCACGATCGGCGCCAAATGATGAGGACATCAATACCATTGTTACACCCACAGCCCCTGCTACTATACATACTAGACCAATTACTAGAGTTCGCGCATGCCAATTAAATTACCAGGTACTTTCGTTTCTTGGTAATGATTCTAATGTTCATGAGAATATGATGTTGCCTAAATTGGATACATTTGTTTTGCTTAAAATGAAGGGCCTAGCTTGGAGAAGGATGAACATTGGAGCAAGAACAAGCATGGAGTTGATGGCATGCACAAGGGAAACAAGAACAGAGTTTCTAGTGATGATTTCAGGACTTTGAAGCCACCGTAATGACTGCATGAAGCCTTGGACGAAATATACAAGATGCCACTTCATAAATTTCGTCCAGAGGCTATTCTAGGTGCTGCGTCACCTTATTATTGGACCATGCCCAAGTTCACCGGAAGCAATGATCCCAAAGAGTACCTTTCATGGGCATTGAAGGTCGACAAAATCTTCCGCTTGCACAACTATGAGGAAGAGAAGAAGATTGCTATGGCATCCCTTGAGTTCCAAGACTACGTCATCATTTGGTGGGAACAAGTCATTGAGCGCCGTGAGGCAAGAGGTGAACCACCCATCACCACTTGGGCACAAATGAAGGATGTCATGAGAGCACATTTCGTGCCAACCTACTACAACCGCGACCTCTTCAAGAAACTCCAACTCCTCAAGCAAGGAACAAAGAGCATTGAAGAGTACTACAAGGAAATGGAGATTGCCATGATACAAGCCAATGTCAAAGGAAGGTGATGAGCAAACTATGGCACGTTTCTTGAATGGACTCAATCACCCTATCAAGAAGATCGCCGACTTCCAACCTTACTCCAACCTCATCGAGCTAGTGCACCAAGCCACCAAGGCGGAGCGGCAAGTGCAAGATGACTTCAAGTATGCCAAGTTCTGTTCCAAGTCCTATGGTTTCTCCAACAATCAAGCTTCAGCGACTCCAACACCTTCTACAAGCAACGGCGACAAGTCAAGTTACAAGAAAACTTCGACAACCTCAAGTCATCCTCCTACTACAAGCAACTTCAAGCCGAAAGCTTCATCAACAACTACTCCAACCAATGAGACCATCAAGACAAGTTCAATCAAGTGCTTCACATGCAGCAGCCAAGGCCACAAGTCCTTTGAGTGTACCAACAAGCGCACCATGATCCTCAACGACGACGGCACATATGACTCCATGAGTGAAGAGGAGATGGAAGCCCTTGAGCAAGTGGCCAAGCATCGGCGTGTGAACGAAGATGAAGATGATCAAGTCTTTTGTGACGAAGATTCGAGCCCCACTCTCGTTGTCTCCAAGGTCTTGACACTTCAACATCAACAAGACAAAGACCAAAGATGCCATATCTTGCATACCAAAGCCGGCATCAATGGAAAGTCCATGAAGGTCATCATCGATGGAGGGAGTTGCCATAACTTGGCGAGTGAAGATCTATGCTCCAAGATCCAATTAGTCAAGATGAAGCACCCGCATCCCTACAAGGTACAATGGCTAAGCGACCCCGGCACTATCCAAGTCGAGCATATGGTGCAAGTTTCCTTCAAGATCGGAGCATACAAATACACTTTGGAGTGTGATGTCGTTCTGATGTCCGTTTGCCACCTCCTTCTTGGACGACCATGGCAATTTGACAGAGGTGTCATCCACAACGAGTGAACAAATCACTATAGCTTCAAGATGAAGGGAAAGGAGTACGTGCTACGACCTATGTCTCCTAGCCAAGTGATCGCCGACAAGCAAGCCACCCATCGTGGAGAGAATAGTGAGAGAGCAAACCACCAAAAAGAGAGTGAGCGCCACAAACCCAAATTGAGTGCCTTCACGGTGAGCGACAAGAAAAACTTAGTCCTATTTGCCACCAAAAGTGAGATGAGAGAAGTGTGTGAGAACCCATCAAGTGTCATGCACTATGTCCTTTTGTGCAAGGATGAGGCACCCAAAACTAACAACTCGCACAATCTACCTTTAGTGTTATCTTCTCTATTGCAGGAATTCCAAGATGTATTCCCCGACGTGCTACTTCCAGGTCTACCTCCACTACGAGGCATTGAACACCACATCGACCTCATCCCTGGAGCACCCCTACAGCGTCAATCCAGAGGAAACCAAGGAGATCCAATGGCAAGTACAACAACTCATCGACAACGGACAAGTACGTGAAAGCTTGAGCCCTTGTGCCGTCCCGATAATCCTTGTTCCCAAGAAAGATGGTACATATCGCATGTGTTCTGATTGCCGTCCTATCAATGCTATTACCGTGTGTTATCGTTACCCCATTCCACGCCTAGATGATATGCTAGATGAGCTTAGCGGAGCCGCAATTTTCTCTAAGTTTTGATCTTAAAAGTGGCTACTATCAAATACGCATCCAAGAAGGTGATGAATGGAAATCCGCATTTAAGGCTAGATTTGGCTTATATGAATGGCTTGTTATGCCAATGGGTTTATCCGAAGCACCCGGTACTTTCGTGCGACTCATGCATTTTGTTCTTCGAGCCTATATTGGCGCATTTGTTGTGGTCTATTTGCCGATATCCATGTTTTTAGCAAATCTCTTAAAGATCATGTCACCCATCTTAGAACCGTGTTACAAACCCTTAGGAAAGAGCGCCTTTATGCTAATATGGACAAATGCCTTTTTGGTGTTGATAAGCTTGTTTTCTTGGGTTTCATAGTGTCTTCTAAGGGCGTTCATGTAGATGAATCTAAGATCAATGCTATTAAAACTTGGCCGCAACCAACAAATTTGCAACAAGTGCGAAGTTTCCTTGGTTTAGCCGGTTTAGCCGGTTTCTACTGTAGATTTGTGAAGGATTTTAGCACCATTGATTTACCTTTACATGCTTTGTGTAAGAAGAATGCACCCTTTGTTTGGGGATGATCTCAAGATGCCGCATTCAATGAGCTTAAGAATTTCCTTACACATGCTCCTTTGCTTGCTTTGCCACATTTGATAAATCTTTTGAGATCCATTGCGATGCTAGCGGTTATGGAATAGGTGGTGTGTTAATGCAAGAGAGGCGCCCCATAGCATACTTTAGTGAAAAACTTTCCGGAGCGCAACTTAATTATCCCATCTATGACAAAGAGCTATATGCTTTAATGAGAGTCTTCCATGTTTGGGAGCATTATCTCCGCCCTCATGAGTTCATTCTTCACACCGATCATGAAACACTTAAGTACCTTATGTCATCAAGTATATCAAAGGTAAGGGAAATGTTGTGGCGGATACTCTTTTCCGCATATGCATGCTTGTTACCCAACTTGAATTGAATGTCATTGGCTTTGAGAACATAAAAGATTTATATGCGCATGATCCTACTTTTGCTATTCCATATGCTAAATGTTTGACGCATACATCTTGGGAACGATATTACATCAAAGATGATTATCTTATGAGAGCTAACAAACTATGTATTCCCGAGTCTTCTCTTCGTTTGTTACTTTTGCAAGAATCTCATGGAGGAGGACTAATGGGACACTTTGGACGCGACAAGACATTCGCTACGCTCTCCAATAACTATTTTTGGCCCAAGATGTTCCGCGACAGCTCATGCTTCACCAATCGGTGCTCTATATGCCACAAAGCTAAGTCTAAAGCTCAATTCCATGGTCCCTATATGCCTCTTCCAATTCCGTATCACCCATGGGAAGATATTAGCATGGATTTTGTGCTTGGTTTGCCTAGAACTAGAAATGGCAAATATTTTGTGTTTGTTGTTGTGGACCGATTCTCTAAGATGGGTCATTTCATTCCTTGCAACAAGATAGATGATGCTTCACATGTTGCCAATCTTTTTTTAGAGAAATCTTGCGCCTCCATGGAGTTCCAAAGACTATTGTCTCGGACCGCGACGTCAAGTTCTTGAGCTACTTTTGGAAGACTCTATGTGCCAAGCTCAGAATCAAGCTTTTGTTCTCCTCGGCATACCACCCACAAACCGACGGCCAAACGGAGGTGACAAACCAAACACTCTCCACTCTACTTCGCGTGTTGATCAAGAAGAATGTCAAGGAGTGGGAGGAGTGTCTACCCATCGCCGAGTATGCCTACAACCGCGCAAGACATCTGACTACCGGCAAGTCTCCCTTCGAGATCGTCTACGGCTTCAACCCGTTGTCCCCATTGGACATTCTTCCTCTACCACTACAAGAGCGCACCAACATGGACGCGAGTGCCCGAGTGAGCTACCTCAAGAAGATGCATGAAGATACAAGGCACACCATCAAGCGCCAAGTACAACGCCTCGCGACCAAGCTCAACGTCAACAAGCAACCCATGATATTCAACATTGGAGATCTTGTGTGGCTACACCTTAGCAAGGAACGCTTCCGCAATGAATGCAAGTCCAAACTTCTACCACGAGCCGATGGACCCTTCAAGGTGATTGAACGCTACAACAACAACGCCTACAAGATCAACATCATGCAAAAAGTACTCCGTGAGCGACATCTTCAATGTCAAAGATCTCTTCCCGTACCATGGTGATGAGGATTTCGATCCGAGGTCGGATCTTTCCCAAGGGGGGGGGCGAGATGATGCGGAGCATCCCACGGTCATCCCCATGGACACTACCTCAACTATCCAAGCTCCAAGTGGTCCCATGACAAGAGCAAGAGCTCGTGCTATTCAATCTGAGGTGACATCACTCCTACTTGAGCTTCCTTTGCATTCGAGTGAGACATGGCTACTGCCTAAGTTAGAAACACTATGTGTGATCAGGTACAACGCACAAGCCACGGAGCCGAGAGCTGAGGAAGTAGAAGAATCAGGCGTCAACTCTCTGGACAACCCGGAACCTCCGGCCGGAGCCCGGAACTTCCAGCCCCCGGAACCTCCGGCCAACCCGGAGCTTTCGGCCTCCGGTGACCCAGACCAGCCCGGGCGTGCCAACTCTCTAGTTAGCTCGGAACCTGGCCCGGACCTTCCGGCCCCGGGACGCCAACCCAGCTTCAACTGTGCCAACTCTCTGGTTAGGCAGGAACCTCCCCGGAACCTCCGGCGCCCGGACCTTCCGGCCCTACCTGCGCGCAGTGACTTGGGCCGAGGCACATGTACCCTTTCGCCCCCGAGACTATATATAGTCTTCTCCTACCTACATTTTAGGGTTAGCGAAGTAGTAGCTCATTTGAGAAGCTTTGCTCTCCACTTGATCCCTTCTCCTTAGGAGTTCACAGCCTCTACAGAGAAGATCCCCCAAGTGGATTCAAGACCCCTAACGGGAAGACCCCACAAGACCTCCTCACGGAGAAGAATGTGTTACTTGTATCATCCCTTGTTGTTTGTGGATCTTGTATCTCGTTGCGTTTCGAGGATCTAGCACATGTGTAACCGGATCTTGTTGGTTTGAGTGATATCTCCCGTGTTTTCCTCGTGTTTCTCTTATGTTTTCCCCTTGTGTTCCTCGTGTTCTTCGCTAGATCCGCTCCATTCCTGAAAGATGGGGCGTCTAGGGTTCTACCCTACATCATATTATGTTCTTTACTCACAATTGTTATAATGAGTAGTTCCTGTAAGAACTGGAATGTGTTATGTTGTGTGTGAGGGCCTTGAACTCTGATGCTAGGCAGAGGGCAGTTAGGCAGAAACTGGATGAGAGTCAGTGTGCTATAGAATGTTTTCAAGAGACAAAATGCTCCTCTTTTGATTTCAGATCTATCAGATCTTTTGGCCCCAAAAGATTTGATAGTTTTTCTTATTCTCATTTCGTGGGTGCTTATGGAGGCATTTTAATTGTATGGAATTCATCTATTTTTTGGGGCAGCCTACTTGAAGTTCATCAGCATGCTGTGATGGTGCAGTTCATATCCAAGCAAAATAATGAGCAATGGACCTTAGTTTCTCTTTATGGGCCCTGTCAAGGTGAAGCAGAGACATTTTTGTTAGTTGGTTATATAATTTACAAATCCCTACGGGTGAGAACTGGCTTGTTGTTGGGGACTTTAATTTCATCAGATCAACTGATAATAGAAACCTGCCTGGTGGGGATTTGAATGATATCTTTATTTTCAATGAAGTTATTGCACTCCTTGGTCTGCTTGAATTGCCTCTGAAGGGGAGGGCATACACTTGGTCTAAGATGCAAGACAATCCTCTTTTGTAGCAACTTGATTGATTTTTTACATCTGCTGATTGGATATCATACTATCCCATGACTGAAGTCCTTCCTTTGGCAAGGACTGCCTCTGATCATGTACCATGTGTGGTGACTATTAAAACCTCCATACCCAAGTGATACCTTTTCAGATTTGAAAATTACCGGGTAGAGCTTGATGGTTTTATGGATTGTGTTAAACAGTCATGGCCACAACCATCTAGAAAGTCCCACATTGCGGCTACAATTGCAGACAAGTTTAAGGCTTTGAGAGTGGCATTAAAGAAATGGCAAATGAATATTTCAAAGCTAAAGGCCTTGATCACAAAATGTAATCAGGCGGTCTTGTACCTAGATGGTTTGGAGGAGCTCAGCCCATTGTATAGACCTGAATTTAACTTTAGGAAGGCTGTAAAGTTGCATGTGGAAAAACTATTGCACCTTCAATTTTTATACTAGAAAAAGAGATGTACAATCAAATACATAAAAGTTGGTGGGGAGAACACAAAAAACTTTCATGCCATGGACACTAAGAGGCACAGGAGGAACTCTATTGCTAGCCTGAAGGCAGTGGATGGTTCTATGGATTCAGAACATTCACAGATGGAGTATCATATGGAACTGCTTCAAGAATAGAATGGGGTTTCTACTGGAACTGTAATGGACTTTGACCTAAGTGCTTTGCTAACACCTATTGATGGTTTAGATTTTCTGACAAAACCTTTCAGTAAAGAAGAAATCGATGACACTATTAAACATATGCCAATTGATAAAGCCCCTAGGCCAGCTGGTTTTAATAGTTTGTGATAGAGGCAAAGGTGTCCCGTCTTTCGATGAGATGATGGATATCGCTTTGATGGAAGTCGACTTTGACGATCCGACTACGAACGTGCGAGGACGTCGCGCCTTAGCAATCGCTAAACCAACTCCGAGAGGTTATTGACCACGCCGGAGCACGATCAACCTGACCACGAGGGTCTGTTTCCTGCGAGCAAACGAAGAACCAGCAAGAAACTGAGATTGCAATCTGGATATTGCGAATATAAGATGAAAGCTTTATTGATCAAGGTGGGGTTCTGTGACGCCTTTGTCTGGTCGTTGAACACAAACGAAGTACGCGAAGTTGCAGCTATGGCGAACTTTTAATCCAAACAAAACCCAAAGTCTAAACGACGCCCTAAGGGCTGTATATATGGAGGAAGAGGGGGGAATTTCGTGGCCCTTGAGGAAGGGGTCCGAAACCAACCCTATCTCTTGTTTCCCCACACATACGGACTCTAAAAACAGCCTATACTTATGTATTTCGAAATTACATGGGCCTGGCCCAATAATAAGGTGACGCGGCACCTAGAATAGCCTCTAGACGAAAGTTATGAAGTAGCATCTTGTATATTTCGTCCAAGGCTTCATGCACGCATTATGGTGGCTTCAACGTCCTGAAATCATCACTTGTAACTCCGTTCTTGTTCCCCATGCGCATGCCATCATCTCCATGCTTGTTCTTGCTCCAATGTTCATCCTTCTCAAAGCTAGGCCCTTCATTTGTAAGCAAAACAAATGTATCCAATTTAGGCAGCATCATACTCTCATGAACATTAGAATCATTACCAAGAAACGAAAGTACCTGGTAATTTAATTGGCATGCGCAAGCTCTAGTAATTGGTCCAGTATGTATAGCAGCAGGGCCTGTGGGTGTAACAATGGTATTGATGTCCTCATCATCCTCCCCTTCTTGAAATGAAGTCGTCCTCGACGGAAGCTCATCTTCCTCACCCAAATAAGGCTTCAAATCTGCAATGTTAAAAGTGGGACTAACCCCAAAATCTGCAGGCAGCTCAAGTTTATATGCATTATCATTTATTTTCTCTAACACCTTAAAAGGACCATCAGCACGTGGCATTAGCTTTGATTTGCGCAAATCAGGAAATCTATCCTTACGCAAATGTAACCAAACAAGATCTCTAGGTGCAAACACAACATGTTTTCTACCCTTATCTCCAGCAAGTTTATATTTAGCATTCATACGCTCAATGTTTTCCTTAGTTAACTCATGCATTTTTAAGATCAATTCAGCACGTTGTTTAGCATCAAAATTAACCTTCTCCGAAGATGGAAGAGGCAACAAATCAATAGGTGCACGAGGTAGGAAACCATACACAATTTCAAAAGGGCACATCTTAGTAGTAGAATGCAATGAACGATTATAAGCAAACTCAATATGAGGCAAGCATTCTTCCCACATTTTCTTATTATTCTTCAAAACAGCCCTAAGCATAGTAGACAATGTTCTATTGACTACTTCAGTTTGTCCATCAGTTTGGGGGTGACAAGTAGTACTAAAAAGCAGTTTAGTCCCCAACTTAGCCCATAAACATCTCCAAAAGTGGCTAAGAAATTTAGTATCACGATCTGAAACAATAGTATTTGGCACACCATGCAAATGAATAATTTCATGGAAGAACAAATCAGCAACATTAACAACATCATCGCTTTTATGACATGGTATAAAGTGTGCCATTTTTGAGAATCTATCCACGACAACAAATATGCTATCCCTCCCCTTCTTTGTTCGAGGTCAACCTAAAACAAAGTCCATAGATATATCCTCCCAAGGAACACTAGGTACAGGCAAAGGCATATATAAACCATGAGGATTGAGTCGTGACTTAGCTTTTTGACATGTAGTGCAGCGAGCAACAAAACGCTCAACATCCCGTCTCATCTTTGGCCAAAATAAATGTGTAGCAAGTACGTCCTCCGTCTTCTTCACGCCAAAGTGTCCCATTAATCCTCCTCCATGCGCCTCCTGCAACAACAAAAGACGAAGAGAGCTAGCTGGAATGCATAGCTTGTTAGCACGGAACACAAATCCATCATTAACGACAAACTTGTTCCAGGTTCTTCCTTCTTTACAATTCTGCAAAACATCTTTAAAATCAGCATCATGCACATATTGATCTTTGATGGTCTCCAAACCAAATATTTTGAAGTCAAGTTGTGAAAGCATAGTATAGCGACGAGACAATGCATCAGCAATAACATTTTCTTTACCCTTCTTGTGTTTAATGACATAAGGGAAAGTTTCAATGAATTCAACCCATTTAGCATGTCTACGATTCAGTTTAGCTTGACTTTTAATATGTTTCAAAGATTCATGATCAGAATGTATAACAAATTCTTTGGGCCATAAATAATGTTGCCATGTTTCTAAAGTCCGAACAAGAGCATATAGTTCTTTATCATAAGTAGAATAATTCAGTCTAGGCCCACTCAATTTTTCAGAAAAGTATACAACAGGTTTACCATCTTGTAATAACACACCTCCTAATCCAATTCCACTAGCATCACATTCAAGCTCAAAAGTCTTATTAAAATCAGGAAGTTGGAGTAAAGGAGCATGTGTCAACTTATCTTTCAATACCGTGAAGGCTTCTTCCTGTGCGGTACCCCAAACAAAAGGCACATCCTTCTTTGTAAGCTCGTTGAGAGGTGCAGCAATGGTGCTAAAATCTCTCACAAAACGCCTATAGAAACCAGCGAGTCCAAGAAAACTCCGCACTTGTGTGACCGTTTTGGGCTGCGGCCAACTCTCAATAGCTTCAATCTTGGCTTTATCAACTTCAATTCCCTGTGGAGTAACAACATAGCCAAGAAAAGATACTCGGTCGGTGTAAAAGGTGCACTTCCCAAGGTTACCAGACAAACGTGCATCACGTAGAGCAATAAAAACAGCACATAAATGTTCCAAATGTTCTTCCAAAGATTTGCTATAAATCAGTATATCATCAAAATAGACTACCACAAATCGTCCAATGAAAGCACGTAAAACTTTGTTCATTAGTCTCATGAAAGTACTAGGTGCATTAGTTAACCCAAAAGGCATGACTAACCACTCATATAAACCAAATTTAGTTTTAAATGCAGTTTTCCATTCATCTCCCAATTTCATACGAATTTGATGGTATCCACTACGCAAATCAACTTTGGAGAATATTGTAGAGCCACTCAATTCATCAAGCATATCATCTAGCCTAGGAATAGGATGACGATAACGAATAGTAATATTATTAATGCCTCTACAATCAACACACATACGCGACGTACCATCCTTTTTAGGCACTAGTATAATAGGAACAGCACAAGGACTAAGAGATTCGCGTATATAACCTTTGTCGAGCAGCTCCTGTACTTGACGCATAATCTCCTTCGTCTCCTCTGGATTGGTACGGTATGGTGCACGGTTGGGTAGCGATGCACCGGGAATTAAGTCAATTTGATGCTCAATCCCTCGAATAGGTGGTAATCCCGGTGGCACGTCTTGTGGGAAGACGTCAGCAAACTCCTGCAAAATGTGAGTGACAGCAGGGGGCAAAGAGGAAGGCACGTCCTCGAATGAAAATAATGCCTCTTTGCACACAAAAGCATAGCAAACAGATTTGCTGAAATCTAGTTCATCAATATCAGATTTTGTGGCAAGTAAACATGCACTTTTCAATTTAATTTCAGAAACAACACTAGATGGTTTATTATTAGGTTTCATTTGTTGCTCAAATTCCTTTGCCACAATCTGATTTTCACTCTTATTTTTCTCCTGTTTTGCTTTATTAGCTCTATTAATGTCATCTTTCAAAATGGAATCAGGAGTCATAGGAAGCAAAGTAATATTTTTATCCTGATGAACAAGAGTATACTGATTGTTTCTACCATGGTGTACAGAATTTTTATCAAATTGCCATGGTCTACCTAGTAATAAGGAACATGCTTGCATGGGTACCACATCACAATCAACATAATCAGCATATGTAGAGATACTAAAATGCACACGAACAGTACGTGTTACCTTAACCTTGCCGCTGTTGTTGAACCATTGGATGTAGTAAGGATGTGGATGTGGTCTTGTGGTGAGAGATAGCTTCTCCACCATCTCCATGCTAGCCAAGTTATTGCAGCTCCCTCCATCTATGATCACGCGAACAGAACGTTCCTTCACAACTCCCTTTGTATGGAACAAATTATGCCTCTGATTTTGCTCAGCTTGTGTAACCTGCACACTCAAAACACGTTGAGCAACTAAACATTCATACCTGTCAGCATCTTCAGGAGCCATGTATTGCGTCTCATGATCAGAATCGTCTCCACCGTGTTCGTCACGTGTAATAAGAGCCAAACTCTCCTCATCATAGTCACTAGCAGACTCATACCCACCATCCTCAGTAACAATCATCACACGCTTAGATGGGCATTCTCTCGCATAATGACCTCCTGATGAGGACATCAATACAATTGTTACACCCACAGCCCCTGCTGCTATACATACTGGACCAATTACTAGAGCTCGTGCACGCCAACTAAATTACCAGGTACTTTCGTTTCTTGGTAATGATTCTAATGTTCATGAGAATATGATGCTGCCTAAATTGGATACATTTGTTTTGCTTACAAATGAAGGGCCTAGCTTGGAGAAGGATGAACATTGGAGCAAGAACAAGCATGGAGATGATGGCATGCGCAAGGGGAACAATAACGGAGTTACAAGTGATGATTTCAGGACTTTGAAGCCACCATAATGGGTGCATGAAGCCTTGGACGAAATATACAAGATGCCACTTCATAAATTTCGTCCCGAGGCTATTTTAGGTGCTGCGTCACCTTATTATTGGGCCAGGCCCATGTAATTTCGAAATACATAAGTATAGGCTATTTTTAGAGTCCGTATGTGTGGGAAACAAGAGATAGGGTTGATTTCGGACCCCTCCACCAAGGGCCACGAAATTCCCCCCTCTTCCTCCATATATACAGCCCTTAGGGCATCGTTTAGACTTTGGGTTTTGTTTAGATTAAAAGTTCGCCATAGCTGCAACTTCGCGTACTTCGTTTGTGTTCAACGACCAGACAAAGGCGTCACAGAACCCCACCTTGATCAATAAAGCTTTCATCTTATATTCGCAATATCCAGATTGCAATCTTAGTTTCTTGCTTGTTCTTCGTTTGCTCGCAGGAAACAGACCCTCGTGGTCAGGTTGATCGTGCTCCGGCGTGGTCAATAACCTCTCGGAGTTGGTTTAGCGATTGCTAAGGCGCGACGTCCTCGCACGTTCGTAGTCGGATCGTCAAAGTCGACTTCCACCAAAGCGAAATCCACCATCTCATCGAAAGACGGGACACCTTTGCCTCTATCACTTGTGTGACCGTTTTGGGCTGCGGCCAACTCTCAATAGCTTCAATCTTGGCTTTATCAACTTCAATTCCCTGTGGAGTAACAACATAGCCAAGAAAAGATACTCGGTCGGTGCAAAAGGTGCACTTCCCAAGGTTACCAAACAAACGTGCATCACGTAGAGCAATAAAAACAGCACGTAAATGTTCCAAATGTTCTTCCAAAGATCTGCTATAAATCAATATGTCATCAAAGTAAACTACCACAAATCGTCCAATGAAAGCACGTAAAACTTCGTTCATTAATCTCATGAAAGTACTAGGTGCATTAGTTAACCCAAAAGGCATGACTAACCACTCATATAATCCAAACTTAGTTTTGAATGCTGTTTTCCATTCATCTCCCAATTTCATACGAATTTGATGGTATCCACTACGCAAATCAACTTTGGAGAATATTGTAGAGCCACTCAATTCATCAAGCATATCATCTAGCCTAGGAATAGGATGACGATAACGAATAGTAATATTATTAATGCCTCTACAATCAACACACATACGCGATGTACCATCCTTTTTAGGCACTAGTATAATAGGAACAGCACAAGGACTAAGAGATTCGCGTATATAACCTTTGTCGAGCAGCTCCTGTACTTGACGCATAATCTCCTTCGTCTCCTCTGGATTGGTACGGTATGGTGCACGGTTGGGTAGCGATGCACCGGGAATTAAATCAATTTGATGCTCAATCCCTCGAATAGGTGGTAATCCCGGTGGCACGTCTTGTGGGAAGACGTCAGCGAACTCCTGCAAAATGTTAGTGACAGCAGGGGGCAAAGAGGAAGGCACGTCCTCGAATGAAAATAATGCCTCTTTGCACACAAAAGCATAGCAAACAGATTTGCTGAAATCTAGCTCATCAATATCAGATTTTGTGGCAAGTAAACATGCACTTTTCAATTTAATTTCAGAAACAACACTAGATGGTTTATTATTAGGTTTCATTTGTTGCTCAAATTCTTTTGCCACAATCTGATTTTCACTCTTATTTTTCTCCTGTTTTGCTTTATTAGCTCTATTAATGTCATCTTTCAAAATGGAATCAGGAGTCATAGGAAGCAAAGTAATATTTTTGTCCTTATGAACAAGAGTATACTGATTGTTTCTACCATGGTGTACAGAATTTTTATCAAATTGCCATGGTCTACCAAGTAATAAGGAACATGCTTGCATGGGTACCACATCACAATCAACATAATCAGCATATGTAGAGATACTAAAATGCACACGAACCGTACGTGTTACCTTAACCTTGCCGCTGTTGTTGAACCATTGGATGTAGTAAGGATGTGGATGTGGTCTTGTGGTGAGAGAGAGCTTCTCCACCATCTCCATGCTAGCCAAGTTGTTACAGCTCCCTCCATCTATGATGACGCGAACAGAACGTTCCTTCACAACTCCCTTTGTATGGAACAAATTATGCCTCTGATTTTGCTCTGCTTGTGTGACCTGCACACTCAAAACACGTTGAGCAACTAAACATTCATACCTGTCAGCGTCTTCAGGAGCCATGTATTGCGTCTCATTTTCAGAATCATCTCCACCATGTTCTTCATGTGTAATAAGAGCCAAAGTCTCCTCATCATAGTCACTAGCGGACTCATACCCACCATCCTCGGTAGCAATCATTACACGCTGAGATTTGCATTCTCTCGCATAATGTCCTCTTCCCTTACAACGACGACAAATAATATCACTTGTGTGCCCTATCGATGCCATGGAAGAAGAAGAGCTCTGTGCAGGCCCGGCAGGTGCGCTCTTGGCAGATAGTGGTGGTTGTGCCTGCTTTCTTGTATCACGGCTGGAGGTGGAACCTGATGGAGGTGCTGGTGCAGTGGAAGTAGAAGATGCACGCGGTGTCCATGATGAAGGTCGACCTGCAGAAAAGTTAGTTCGCGCCAATGGCTGTCGATCCTGCACTTCACGTTCAACTTTACAAGCAAGATGGAATAAACGAGTGATATTATTATAATCCTTATACTCTAGAATGGTCTGAATCTCTTTATTTAATCCACCCATAAAACGTGCAAGCATAGCTTCATTCTCCTCAACAATACCACATCTAATCATGCCAGTTTGTAATTCCTGATAATATTCTTCTACAGAATTTTTCCCTTGTCTTAAGCGCTGCAATTTTTGAAGTAATTCACGTTGATAATATGGTGGAACCCAACGAGTACGCATAGCAGTTTTCAAAGCAGCCCAAGTAGCTAGAACAGGATATAATCTACAATGTTCAGACCACCAAACACATGCAAAGCTAGTGAAAGCACAAACAGCAGCAGGAACACGTCTGTCCTCAGGATATTGTAAACATGTAAATCGTTGTTCAGTTTCTAACTCCCAAGTAAGATATATATCAGGAACATATCTACCCTCAAATGGTGGAATATTCAATTTCAGTTTAGGGAGATGGTCATGATCTCGTACCTGAGGTGGTGGTGCCGGCCTACCGTTGCGAATATATACCTGAGGTCGACCTGCTGGTGGTGGTGCTGGTGGCTGCACGTAGTTATGATTTTGATCAACCTCATCCTCATAATCGCCCGCATAATCGACATCCTCCTCGGCCGCCGCAGTAGCAGGAGCCAAAGAAGCATCAACAGTAGGTGCAGCGGCACCCGAATTTTGACCAGTCTCAATTGGAACGCGCTGTGCTCGTCCCACTTGATTTGGAAAGCGGCGTTGGAGATGTGGTTGTTGTTGTTGTAGAGGTGCGACATGTGCAGCCGGTGGTGGTTGGGGAAGACGCTTGAGTAATTCAGTAAACTTGTTATCCAGCTTTGTCTCGAACGACTTCTCCACGGCATCTATCTTCTCCATAGCCTCTTCAAATCTGTTTAGCACATCTCCCACCTGGCCACTCATCATTTGCTGAAATTTATCATGCAACTCCTTGTTCGTCATGTTCTTCCAATCAGTCTCATCGGCTTGTGATCCTGCCATAGTTAGCAGCAATAGAAACACAAAAGAATATGATCCTGCAGACTACTAGGAAGTGGTGGTGATGGTGGTGTGTCACAAAACCTTCAAGCGAATCTCAAATTCTTACCAGTTCTTACCCAGCAGCAGGTGGTGATCGGCAACCGTTGTAGTCAAAACTCTCAAAGCTTGGATAGAGTGATTACCAGGGAGAGTCAAACACACGATGTAGATGTATGTGGAGCTGGGAAGGCTTATAATATGGTAGCAAAAAGGGTCAACAATAATCAATTTAGAGATGCAAAGTTGAAGAAACGCTCAACGACGGTACTGTGCGGGTCCTAGGCTAGACCGTGCTAGAGACGCGAGCCTAGAACACTAACAAAATCACGGCGCTGCACGTAAACAAGGGAAAAGCACACTCTGGAATTTTTTTTGTGAAAAATCACTATAGTGGCGAGTGTCTCAAAAGTCTTCCCAGGTCAAACTGACAGGATGCGCACAAAAAAATTTTGATTTATTTTTCGGAAATCAGGGCAGCGACGACGAAAAAGTGCGACAAAAAATCACTATGATGGCGAGTGTCTCAAAACACTCTCCGGGACCTAAAAATAGGATAGGGAAAAAATATTTTTGGTTGCCGAAATTTTGGCCTAAATTTTTTTCCGAGACCTACTCAGGCAAGGAAACACGAAACGGAAAATAGATGGATCTCTAAAACAAACCGAATATGAAAAGAACTCGGATTGGTGGTGGATATATGGTGGTAGGATATGGCAGCGGTGGTGGTATATGGTAGCGGTGGTGGTATATGGATACGGATCGGTGGTGGTATATGGATACGGATTGGTGGTGGTATATAGATACGGAATCAGAGCGGTGACGGATAAGCAATAGTGGTAGACAGCAAGGCGATGATGATGGTGCGGCGGCGGCGTGACAACTTATGACCAGAACTCGAAACTCTAAAAGACTAGACTGTAAGACCAGCAACTTGACACGACGATGCAACCGCAAATTCAACAAAGCAAAAACCCTAAAAAGATTATGCAAAGGCTCAGATTGGTTCGGATATACTGAACTAACCCTAATTTTTTTGTGGCTTTTTCGTGGACTGTAGGTATGAAGAACAGACTCGATCTAAACTACGAAAAACTGTAAAATCTCATCGAGCAACCTGGAAATCTGATACCACTTGATAGAGGCAAAGGTGTCCCGTCTTTCGATGAGATGATGGATATCGCTTTGATGGAAGTCGACTTTGACGATCCGACTACGAACGTGCGAGGACGTCGCGCCTTAGCAATCGCTAAACCAACTCCGAGAGGTTATTGACCACGCCGGAGCACGATCAACCTGACCACGAGGGTCTGTTTCCTGCGAGCAAACGAAGAACAAGCAAGAAACTGAGATTGCAATCTGGATATTGCAAATATAAGATGAAAGCTTTATTGATCAAGGTGGGGTTCTGTGACGCCTTTGTCTGGTCGTTGAACACAAACGAAGTACGCGAAGTTGCAGCTATGGCGAACTTTTAATCTAAACAAAATCCAAAGTCTAAACGACGCCCTAAGGGCTGTATATATGGAGGAAGAGGGGGAATTTCGTGGCCCTTAGGGAAGGGGTCCGAAACCAACCCTATCTCTTGTTTCCCCACACATACGGACTCTAAAAATAGCCTATACTCAAGTATTTCGAAATTACATGGGCCTGGCCCAATAATAAGGTGACGCAACACCTAGAATAGCCTCTGGACGAAAGTTATGAAGTAGCATCTTGTATATTTCGTCCAAGGCTTCATGCACGCATTATGGTGGTTTCAACGTCCTGAAATCATCACTTGTAACTCCGTTTCTTGTCCCCCATGCGCATGCCATCATATCCATGCTTGTTCTTCCTCCAATGTTCATCCTTCTCAAAGCTAGGCCCTTCATTTGTAAGCAAAACAAATGTATCCAATTTAGGCAGCATCATATTCTCATGAACATTAGAATCATTACCAAGAAACGAAAGTACCTGGTAATTTAATTGGCGTGCGCGAGCTCTAGTAATTGGTCCAGTATGTATAGCAGCAGGGGCTGTGGGTGTAACAATGGTATTGATGTCCTCATCAGTTTGTTCTTCAAAAAATGTTGGCCCATTATTTGTCAAGATTTTTTTGAGCTTGCTGAGGCTTTTCATAATTGTACTGTAGCCCTAGAAAACATTAATGGCTCATATATCACTCTCATACCAAAGAAGTTGGCCCCTGAGGTGGTGGGTGACTATAGACCAATTTCTTTGACTGGGATGGAACTTAAGTTTTTATCCGAGATGGCTTCTAATAGGTTTCAAAGGATAATTATGAAATGTATTCATAAAAATTATATGGATTTATAAAAATCAGAACAATCCAGGACTGTATTGGTTGGTCCCTTGAGTACTTGCATCAATGTCATCAGTAAAAAAGACCAATTGTTATTCTTAAATTGGACTTTGAGAGATGATGCGGAGCATCCTACGGTCATCCCCATGGACCTACCATCGTCTCATCAAGAGCCAAGAGGACCTATGACACGAGCACGAGCTAGAGCTCTCGAGAACGAGGTGACTTCTTTCCTTAGTGATATCACATATGATCCACTCGAGACATGGCTACTACCTAAGTCCGATATGCTATGCATGATCAGGTGTCAAGAGGACCCTCACGAAGATGCACGTAAAGACAGACAAGCCACCAAGTCCATGGATGAAGAGAACCAACGGAAGAAGGCAAGTCCACCTTCCAGGCCCCGGACATCCGGCCAAGGCCCCGGACATCCGGCCCCTGAAGATGTCAACAACAGCAACAGCCCAGCCATCGAAGTGCTACAGGGCCCGGACATCCGGCTCCTCCCAAAGCCCCGGAAATCCGGCCCCTCGCCCGGACATCCGGCGCCACGCGACAGAAACTACAGTAGCTGAACCCTCAAGCCCGAACATCCGGCGTCCAGCCCAGAAATCCGGCCAAAAGCCCGGACATCCGGCGCCACGCTACAGAACATCCAGAAGTTTTGCCCTCCAGCCCGGACATCCGCCCCCCAGCCCGGACATCCGGCCCCTCCTGAAGCCCCGGACATCCGGCCCGACGCCCGGACATCCGACCACCCCTGTCTGCCCACAGTAAGGGCCGAGGCCCGTGTACCCCTTCGACCCCCTAGACTATATATACTCCTTCTCCTCCATCTTTCTAGGGTTAGCATTGGTTTAGCTCATATGTGAGATAGAGCATTCCTCATCCATACGGATCTCCTCCTCGAGAGAGACTGCGGCCCCTCTTCGGAGACGATCCATGTTGGATTCAAGACCCCCTCTTGGGTGGCCCCCATCAAGATCTCCTCACGGAGAAGAACCGGTTACCCTTTGTATCGTCCCTTGTTGATCGTGGATCATGTATCTCTCTTTGTGTTTCGAGGATCTAGCACATGTCTGATTGTTCTTGTTGGTTTGAGTGATTCTCTCGTGTTTCCCCTCGTGTTCTTCGTGTTCTTAGTTGGGATCCGCTCCTTTCGTGAAAGATCGACTATATAGGGTTCCACCCTACATCATCTTGGTATCAGAGTCAGCTTGTCTCATGATATCTTGGTATCATGAGCTACGTTGATCATGATTTCGGAGCCTCCCTGTTGTGTTTTCTAGCCTAGTTTTGTTGATTTGTCCCAAAATTCGAAAATCCCCACCAAAAAATAGCCCCAAATGTTTTTGTGATTTGTTGGTTTGATGATGTTTTGTTGAATTTGATCCGTGGATTTGCTTTGTTACTTGTGGATCTAGCTTTCCCCCAATTTTTCCCAGCTTCCATCCACGAAATCTCTCCAATTTTGCCATTGAAATCATCAATTTCCGCCCCAAAATCAAGTTCCTCGAGTTCATCCTCGGATTTGGAGCCCGGACATCCGGCCATCAGCCCGGACATCCGGCCATCAGCCCGGACATCCGGCCCGTGACAGCATCAACTCCATCCTCTACTCCGTTTACCGCCTAACTTTCGTCCAATTTTGTCCCGGTGCCCACATACACTTCTGCATACCACCACCACTTCCGCATAGCACCACCATAGCCTTTCCCGCTACCAACTCCGACAATTTTGACCCGTTTGTTTTGAGAATTTGAGTTGTGGTTTCCGTGTCCTATTGTGTTTCGGCTATCTAGGTACGGTTCGGCAACAACATCACCACCGCTCATCTTCGCCAAGGACTACTACGAACGGCTACATTGGTATCACCTTCACCTTCATATCATCTTGGTATAGCGATATCATCATACTCTCTTGCATTGGCATTGATAATCCCATGGCCTTACTTTTGCGTAGCTTACCCATCGAGACTAGCCTTTGAGTATTGCCGGCAACGTGACTTGTGCACATTAGTGTTCATACTTCACATAGCATACATACCATCATTGAGTTGCATATCTTGGTATCACCTCTTGTGTCACAAAAGTTGTCTTCGCATACACAATTGCTATCTTGGTTCGTTAAGCATTGCATGAGAAAAGAGCTCAAACAACAAAGAGCCAAACAAGCTTTTAAGCAAAAGGAGAAAGATAAGCAAAGAGCTTAAGCAAGAACCATAGCATCATACAACATTAAGATTGTCATACTCGATCATCTTGGATCAAAGCATAGAAACATCATACATATATCATACTTGGGATAGAAGTCGTTGCATTCTTGCTTAGTAGGTTGTGCACAAGTTCGTATCCGCCAATGGTGCTAGCGTCTCTCTAGTGTTGTGCAACAAGAGCATCTTGGTGGATTCCACATTTTGGCTCACCCTTGGTTGCCCAACCCCACTTATCTATTTGCGTGTGTGTTTCCGTGTACCATATCTTGCATTTGGTCTACTTGTTGCATTTGCAAATTTGTGAATCTTTTCCAACATTATTGAGTCTCACTTACAATTGCATCAAATTTATTGCCACCATCCTAACCAAGCTCCACCATAAGCTTTTACTTGTGTAGGTGTGAGAACCGACAAGAAACGGTACCAATTGTGCTATTCCCTTGATACACATTGGAGTGATCTTTGATCCATTTTCAACATCGGTCAAGGTACATTTGGTATTGGTTCTTCTCTTTCTCCCACTCACATATCTTTGTTTGGAATGATGGATAGGCCAAGTACTTCTACCAATCCACTCTTCTTGGAGCAAGAAGACGACATGTCATCCTACGTCACCAAGACTCAACTATTTGGTGCACACCGAGCTTTGCATCAAGAACAACTTGCTTTGGGCGATCGCATCGACAACCTCGCCACCGATCTACGACAATCTGAGCAACGTACAAGAGACTACTTCGATACATCCATGAGTTCCCTCAAAGAAGATATCCAAACCATGATGGTCCGCTCTTCTACAACTTCGTCCTCGTCAAGACGGAGCCGCTCAAGTCGACACTACGACGACACCATCTTCGGGTCAAGTACACCGACATCGAACACTCTTCGTCGTGCCGCGCGTCAAGACCGTCAAGCTAACCGCAATCCTCTACACGACACCGACTCTCAAGAGCATCGACATCGTCACAACCAAGCTGCTTTCACACAAGCACAAGAACGGCAACGCCAACGACAACAAGAACAAGAGGAGCGAGCGCGACAACATCAAGATGCACAAGACGCCGAGGCGCAACGTCAAGAACGACAACTACGTGAAGCTCAAGCACTTGAGGCGCAACGTGCTCTTCAAGACTCAAGTCGTGCCGTAGCCAATCGAGGCCGACAAGCTCGACTACATCAAGAAGCACTTCGCGACGAAGCTTAAGAAAGGATTTACGAAGCACGTGTGCATCGACAAGCTCCTCCTCATGCGAGACAAGAACGTCAAGTCCATCGAGAGCAAGAAGACAATGGACCACCTCCTCGCCATGAGCATCATGAGGAAGACAACCCTCCTCACCAAGAGCAACATGAGGAAGACAACCCTCCTCGCCAAGAGCGACATGAGATTGCCAATCCTCACCGACATGGGTGCCATCATCCCCGACCCCAACACAATGAAGAGCAACGATATGGCAAGCTAAAGTTCACCATGCCCAAGTTTACCGGAAGCAATGACCCCGAAGAGTACATATCATGGGCATTGAAGGTTGACAAAATCTTCCGCTTGCACAACTACGAAGAAGAGAAGAAGATCGCAATGGCATCCCTCGAATTCCAAGACTACGTCCTCATTTGGTGGGAACAAGTCATTGAGCACCGAGAGGCAAGAGGTGAACCGCCCATCACCACTTGGGCACAAATGAAGGATGTCATGAGAGCACGATTCGTGCCAAACTACTACAACCGCGACCTCTTCAAGAAACTCCAACAACTCAAGCAAGGAACCAAGAGAGTTGAAGAGTACTATAAGGAAATGGAGATTGCCATGATACGAGCCAATGTCAAAGAAGATGATGAGCAAACTATGGCACGTTTCTTGAATGGACTCAATCACCCTATCAAGAAGATTGCCGACTTCCAACCATACTCGAACCTCATCGAGCTAGTGCATCAAGCTACCAAAGCGGAACGGCAAGTACAAGACGACTTCAAGTATGCAAAGTTCTCATCCAAGTCCTATGGCCTCTCCAACAATCAAGCTTCGACGACTCCCACCACGAGCAATGGCGACAAGTCAAGTTACAAGAAAGCTTCGACAAGCTCAAGTCGTCCTCCTACTACAAGCAACTTCAAGCCGAAAGCTTCATCATCATCTACTCCAACCGATGAGACCATCAAGACAAGTTCCATCAAATGTTTCACATGCGGAGGCCGAGGCCACAAGTCCTTCGAGTGCACAAACAAGCGCACCATGATCCTCAACGACGACGGCACCTACAACTCCATGAGTGAAGGAGAAATGGAAGCTCTTGAGCAAGTGGCCATGCACCGACAAGTGAACAATGAAGAAGAAGATGATCACATCTTTTGTGACGAAGACTCAAGTCCCGCTCTTGTTGTCTCCAAGGTCTTGACTCTTCAACATCAACAAGGCGAAGATCAAGGATGCCATATCTTCCACACAAAGGCTGGCATCAATGGACGGTCCGTCAAGGTCATCTTCGATGGAGGGAGTTGCCATAACTTGGCAAGTGAAGAACTATGCTCCAAACTCCAATTGGTCAAGATGAAGCACCCGCACCCCTACAAGGTTCAATAGCTAAGCGACACCGGCACCATACAAGTCGAGCAGAGAGTACAAGTCTCTTTCAAGATCGGCGCCTATGAAGACACTTTGGAGTGTGATGTCCTTCCGATGACCGTGTGCCACCTCCTTCTTGGACGGCCATGGCAATTTGACCGAGGTGTCATTCACAATGGGCGTACAAATCACTATAGTTTCAAGATGAAAGGGAAAGAGTTTGTGCTACGTCCTATGTCTCCAAGCCAAGTGCTCGCCGACAAGCAAAACACCCATCGTGGAGAGAATAGTGAGAGAGTGAACCACCAAAAAGAGAGTGAGCGCCACAAGCCCAAATTGAGTGCCTCCACGATGAGCGACAAGAAAAACTTAGTCCTATTTGCCACCAAACGTGAGATGAGAGAAGTGTGTGAGAACCCATCAAGTGTCCTACACTATGTCCTATTGTGCAAGGATGAGGCACCAAAAACTAACAACTCTCACGATCTACCTTTGTTGTTATCTTCTTTATTGCAGGAATTCCAAGATGTTTTCCCCGATGAGCTACCTCCGGGTCTACCTCCACTACGAGGCATTGAGCACCGAATTGATCTCATCCCCGGAGCGCCGCTTCCAAACAAAGCACCCTACCGCGTCAACCCCGAAGAAACCAAAGAAATTCAAAGGCAAGTAAAGCATCTCATAGACCATGGACATGTGCGTGAAAGTTTGAGTCCTTGTGCCGTACCGGTCATTCTTGTGCCAAAACGAGATGGTAGCTTTCGCATGTGTTCTGATTGTAGACATATCAATGCTATCACCATTCGTTATAGGTATCCCATTCCACGCCTTGATGATATGCTTGATGAACTTTGCGGTGCCACTATCTTTTCCAAAATTGATCTTAAAAGTGGTTACTATCAAATCCGCATACAAGAGGGTGATGAATGGAAAACCGCTTTCAAAACAAAGTTTCGTCTATATGAGGGGTTAGTCATGCCTATGGGTTTATCGGAAGCACCCGGTACTTTCATGCATCTTATGCATTACATGTTTCGCCCTTACATTGGTGAATTTGTTGTTGTCTACTTTGATGATATCCTTGTGTTTAGCAAATCTCTCAAAAAGCATGTCACCCACCTTCGCACCGTGCTACAAACTCTTCGAAAAGAGCAACTTTATGCTAATATGGAAAAATGCCTATTTGGTGTTGATAAGCTTGTTTTCTTAGGTTTCGTAGTATCTTCTAAGGGTGTTCATGTTGATGAATCTAAGATCAATGCTATTAAAACTTGGCCCCAACCAACCAATTTGCAACAAGTGCGTAGTTTTCTTGGTTTAGCCGGTTTCTATCGCAGATTTGTGAAGGATTTTAGCACCATTGCTTCACCTTTGCATGCTTTGAGTAAGAAAAATGCACCGTTTGTTTGGGAACATCTCAAGATGTCGCTTTCAATGAGCTTAAGAATTTGCTTACTCATGCTCCCGTGCTTGCATTACCCAACTTTGACAAACCTTTCGAAATTCATTGCGATGCTAGTGGTAATGGTATAGGAGGTGTGTTAACACAAGAGAAGCGCCCAATTGCTTATTTTAGTGAGAAACTCTCCGGAGCGCAACTCAATTACCCTATCTATGACAAAGAGCTATATGCTTTGGTGCGAGTTTTGCATGAATGGGAACATTACCTACACCCTCATGAGTTCATCATCCGTACCGACCATGAAACGCTTAAATACCTTAAGGGTCAAACTAAGTTGAACAAGCGCCATGCTAAATGGAGTGAGTTCATTGAGTCGTTTCCTTATGTCATCAAGTATATTAAAGGTAAGGAAAATGTTGTCGCGGATGCACTTTCCCGTATATGCATGCTTGTTAATCAACTTGAGTTAAATGTCATTGGATTTGAGCATATAAAAGACTTGTATGAGCATGATCCTACATTTTCTATTCCTTATGCCAAGTGTTTGACGCATACCTCAAAGATGGATATCTTATGAGAGCTAACAAACTTTGCATCCCCGAGTCCTCTCTTCGCTTGTTGCTTTTGCAGGAATCTCATGGAGGCGGACTCATGGGACACTTTGGACGCGACAAGACATTTGCTACGCTCTCCAAGAACTACTTTTGGCCCAAGATGTTCCGCGACATCAATCGCTTCACCAACCGATGCTCTACATGTCGCAAAGCTAAGTCCAAAGCTCAATCTCATGGCCTCTAAATGCCACTTCCAATTCCATATCACCCATGGGAAGACATTAGCATGGACTTTGTACTTGGTTTGCCTAGAACTCGAAATGGCAAGGATTCCGTTTTTGTTGTTGTGGACCGATTCTCCAAAATGGCACATTTCATTCCTTGCAACAAGATAGACGATGCTTCACATGTTGCAAGTTTGTTTTGTAGGGAAATCTTGCGCCTTCATGGCGTGCCAAAGATGATTGTCTCGGACCGCGACGTCAAGTTCTTGAGTTACTTTTGGAAGACATTGTGCGCCAAGCTCGGAATCAAGCTTTTGTTCTCTTCGGCATACCATCCACAAACCGACGGCCAAACGGAGGTGACCAACCGCACGCTCTCCACTCTACTACGCGTGTTGATAAAGAAGAACATCAAGGAGTGGGAGGAGTGCCTACCCATCGCCGAGTACGCCTACAATCGTGCAAGACATTCGACTACCGGCAAGTCCCCCTTCGAGGTCGTCTATGGCTTCAACCCATTGTCTCCATTGGACATTCTACCTCTACCGCTACAAGAGCGCACAAACATGGACGCGAGTGCCCGAGTCAACTTCCTCAAGAAGATGCACGAAGATACAAGAAACACCATCGAGCACCAAGTACAACGACTCGCGACCAAGCTCAACGTCAACAAGCAACCCATGATGTTCAATGTTGGAGATCTTGTGTGGCTACACCTTTGCAAGGATCGCTTCCCCAAGGAACGCAAGTCCAAGCTACTACCCTGAGCGGATGGACCCTTCAAGGTGCTTGCACGCTACAACAACAACGCATGCAAGATCGACATCCCACGCGACAAGTACTCCGTGAGCGACATCTTCAACATCAAAGATCTATCCCCGTACCATGGTGATGAGGATTTCGATCCGAGGTCGGATCTTTCCCAAGGGAGGGGAGATGATGCGGAGCATCCTACGGTCATCCCCATGGACCTACCATCGTCTCATCAAGAGCCAAGAGGACCTATGACACGAGCACAAGCTAGAGCTCTTGAGAACGAGGTGAGTTCTTTCCTTAGTGATATCACATATGATCCACTCGAGACATGGCTACTACCTAAGTCCGATATGCTATGCATGATCAGGTGTCAAGAGGACCCTCATGAAGATGCATGTAAAGACGGACAAGCCACCAAGTCCATGGATGAAGAGAACCAACGGAAGAAGGCAAGTCCACCTTCCAGGCCCCGGACATCCGGCCAAGGCCCCGGACATCCGGCCCCTGAAGATGTCAACAACAGCAACAGCCCAGCCATCGAAGTGCTACAGGGCCCGGACATCCGGCCCCAGCCCCGGACATCCGGCTCCTCCCGAAGCCTCGGAAATCCGGCCCCTCGCCCGGACATCCGGCACCACGCGACAGAAACTACAGTAGTTGAACCCTCAAGCCCGGACATCTAGCGTCCAGCCCGGACATCCGGCCCCAGCCCGGAAATCCGGCCAAAAGCCCGGACATCCGGCGCCAATCTATAGAACATCCAGAAGTTTTGCCCTCCAGCCCGGACATCCGGCCCCTCCTGGAGTCCCGGACATCCGGCCACCCCTGTCTGCGCACAGTAAGGGCCGAGGCCCGTGTACCCCTTCGACGCCCTAGACTATATATACTCCTTCTCCTCCATCTTTCTAGGGTTAGCATTGGTTAACTCATATGTGAGATAGAGCATTGCTCATCCATACGGATCTCCTCCTCGAGAGAGACTGCGGCCCCTCTTCGGAGACGATCCACGTTGGATTCAAGACCCCCTCTTGGGTGGCCCCCATCAAGACCTCCTCACGGAGAAGAACCGGTTACCCTTTGTATCCTCCCTTGTTGATCGTGGATCGTATATCTCTCTTTGTGTTTCGAGGATCTAGCACATGTGTGATTGTTCTTGTTGGTTTGAGGGATTCTCTCGTGTCTTCCCCTCGTGTTTCCCCTCGTGTTATTCGTGTTCTTAGTTGGGATCCGCTCCTTTCGTGAAAGATCGACTATATAGGGTTCCACCCTACATCAAGAAGGCTTTCGATTCCATTGAACATGAGGCTATTTTGCATATTTTGAAATACAAAGGTTGATGTAGGGTAGAACCCTAGGGGCCCGATCTTTCACGAAATGGAGGGATCCTATGAAGAACATGAAGAACACGAGGAGAACACAAGGGAAAACGAGAGAGAAATCACTCAACCAACAAGAGTAGGTCACACATATGCTAGATTCTCGAAACACAAAGAGATACACGATCCAAAGTCAACAAGGGACGATACATAGGGTAACCAGTTCTTCTCCGTGAGGAGGTCTTGAGTTCTTCCCGTGAAGGGGTCTTGAATCCAAGTGGATCTTCTCCGAAGAGGTGACGGTCTCTCTCGGAGGAGCAGATCCAGATGGATGAGCGAAGATCTATCTCACATATGAGCTAACACAACGCTAACCCTAACAAGGAGGAGGTGGAGGAGTATAAATAGTCTAGATCCACAAAGGGGTAAGTGGAAGAGGGATACATGGGCCTCGGGCCCGAAACTGTACGCAGACATGTATCGGACGTCCGCTGGGAACCGGTCGTCCGGTGGCTCATGGGCTTTCGGACGTCCGGTGGTTGCCGGACTTCCGCTATTTCTGTTCTGTGAAGGTGGCGCCGGAAGTCCGGTGGCTTCGGACTTTCGCTAATTTTGGCTCTGGTGTGGTGGCGCCGGATGTCCGGTCCTGGTCTGTCGTCCGCTTGCTGGGAGGTGTGGCCAGTCGTTCGGTCCTGGCCGGACGTCCGCTCATTGTAGCTTGTGTTGGCTGGTACTTGGGCAGTTTGGGCTTCGGGTGACGGACGTCCGGTCCCGACCGGTCGTTCGGTGGCTGTAGCTTCCGTGGCAGCTCTTCTTCTTGTCCTTCGCACTTGGTTTCCTTGCCGTCTTGTCCGTTGGATGTAGATGTTCCGTGGCTTTCCTCCAAGTACCTGATCACACATAGTGTCTCCGCTTGAGCTAGCAGCCATGTCTCATGTATAGAAAGTGGTAGTTCGGAAAGGAGCGAGTTCACCTTATCTTCGATAGCCTTTGCTCGGGCTCTTGTCATAGGTCCAAGTGGTGTCGTGGGAGACGTAGGTAGGTCCATGGGGATGACCTTGGGATGCTCCGCATCATCTCCCCCCCCCCCTTGGGAAAGATTCGACCTCGGATCAAAATCTTCATCACCATGGTATGGCGAAAGATCCTTGATGTTGAAGACGTCGCTCACGTTGTACTTGTCGCGCGGGAGCTCGATCTTGTAAGCGTTGTTGTTATAGCATGCTAGCACCTTGAAGGGTCCATCGGCTCGTGGTAGAAGTTTGGACTTGCGTTCGTTGGGGAAGCGGTCCTTGTGAAGGTGTAGCCACACAAGATCTCCAATGTTGAATATCATGGGTTGCTTGTTGACGCTGATCTTGGTCGCGAGTCGTTGTACTTGGCACTCGATTGTGTGTCTTGTATCTTCATGCATCTTCTTGAGATAGTTCACTCGGGCACTCGCATCCATGTTGATGTGCTCTTGTAGTGGTAGAGGAAGAATGTTCAATGGGGACAATGGGCTGAAACCGTAGACGACCTCGAAAGGGGACTTGCTGGTAGTCGAATGTCTTGCACGGTTGTAGGCATACTCGGCGATGCGTAGGCACTCTTCCCACTCCTTGATGTTCCTCTTGATCAACACTCGTAGTAGAGTGGAGAGCGTTTGGCCGTCGGTTTGTGGATGGTATGCCGTGGAGAATAGTAGCTTGATTTCGAGCTTGGCGCATAATGTCTTCCAAAAGTAACTCAAGAACATGACGTCGCGGTCCGAGACAATCGTCTTTGGCACTCCATGTAGGCGCAAGATTTCCCTACAAAAAAGATTTGCAACATGTGAAGCATCATCTATCTTGTTGCATGGTATGAAATGTGCCATTTTAGAGAATCGGTCCACAACAACAAACACAGAATCCTTTCCATTTCTAGTCCTAGGCAAACCAAGTACAAAATCCATGCTAATATCTTCCCATGGGTGATATGGAATTGGAAGGGGTGTATAAAGACCATGAGATTGAGCTTTGGACTTAGCTTTGCAACATGTCAAACATCGGCTGGTGAAGCGTGAGATGTCGCGGAACATCTTGGGCCAAAAATAGTTCTTAGAGAGCGTAGCAAATGTCTTGTCGCGTCCAAAGTGTCCCATTATCCTCCTCCATGGCTTTCTTGCAAAAGTAACAAACGAAGAGAAGACTCGGGGATGCAAAGTTTGTTAGCTCTCATAAGATAATCATCTTTGATGTAATAGCGTTCCCAAGATGTATGCATCAAACATTTGGCATAAGGAATAGCAAAAGTAGGATCATGCGCATACAAGTCTTTTATGTGCTCAAAGCCAATTACATTCAATTCAAGTTTAGTAACAAGCATGCATATGCGGGAAAGCGCATCCGCCACAACATTTTCCTTGCCTTTGATATACTTGATGACATAAGGAAATGACTCAATGAATTCACTCCAATTAGCATGACGCTTGTTCAACTTAGTTTGACCTTTAAGATACTTACACGTTTCATGATCGGTATGGATGACAATTCATGTGGTAGAAGATCATGTTCCCATTCACGCAAAACTCGCACTAAAGCATATAGCTCTTTGTCATAGATGGTAATTGAGTTGCGCTCCGGAAAGTTTCTCACTAAAGTAAGCAATTGGGCGCTTCTCTTGCATTAACACACCTCCTATGCCATTACCGCTAGCATCGCAATGAACTTCAAAAGGTTTGTCAAAATTGGGAAAAGCAAGCATGGGAGCATGTGTAAGCAAATTCTTAAGCTCATTGAAAGCGGTATCTTGGGATGGTCCCCAAACAAAAGGCGTGTTTTTCTTACTCAAAGCATGCAAAGGTGAAGCTATGGTGCTAAAATCCTTCACAAATCTACGATAGAAACCGACTAAACCAAGAAAACTATGCACTTGCTGCAAGTTTGTTGGTTGGGGCCAAGTTTTAATAGCATTGATCTTAGATTCATCAACATGAACACCCTCAGAAGACACGACAAAACCCAAGAAAACAAGCTTATCAACACCAAAAAGGCATTTATCCATATTAGCATAAAGGCTCTCTTTTCTAAGAGTTTGCAACACGGTTCTAAGATGGGTGACATGATCTTTGAGAGATTTGCTAAACACAAGAATGTCGTCAAAGTAGACCACAACAAGTACACCAATATTGGGTCGAAAAACAAAATGCATTAGTCACATGAAGGTACCGGGTGCTTTGGATAAACCCATTGGCATAACAAGCCATTCATATAAGCCAAACTTGGTCTTAAATGCGGTTTTCCATTCATCACCTTCTTGGATGCGTATTTGATAGTAGCCACTTTTAAGGTCAATTTTAGAGCAAATGGTGGCTCCGCTAAGTTCATCTAGCATGCCATCTAGGCGTGGAATGGGGTAACGATAACGCACGGTAATAGCATTAATAGGACAACAATCTGAACACATGCGAAATGTACCATCTTTCTTGGGAACTAGGATTACTGGGACGGCACAAGGGCTCAAACTTTCTCATACGTGGCCGTTGTTGATGAGTTGTTGTACTTGCCGTTGGATCTCCTTAGTTTCCTTGGGGTTGACGTGGTAGGGAGCCTTGTTTGGAAGTGGTGCTCCGGGGATGAGGTCAATTCGGTGCTCGATGCCTCGTAGTGGTGGTAGACCCGGAGGTAGTTCGTCGGGGAAAACGTCTTGGAATTCCTGCAATAGAGAAGATAACACTACAGGTAGATTGTGAGAGTTGTTAGTTTTGGGTGCCTCATCCTTGCACAAAAGGACATAGTGCATGACACTTGATGGGTTCTCACACACTTCTCTCATCTCACTTTTGGTGGCAAATAGGACTAGGCTTTTCTTGTCGCTCATCGTGGAGGCACTCAATTTGGGCTTGTGGCGCTCACTCTCTTTTTGGTGGTTTGCTCTCTCACTATTCTCTCCACGATGGGTGGCTTGCTTGTCAACGATCACTTGGCTTGGAGACATAGGTCGTAGCATGTACTCCTTTCCTTTCATCTTGAAGCTATAGTGATTTGTTCTTCCGTTGTGGATGACACCGCGGTCAAATTGCCATGGTCGTCCAAGAAGGAGGTGGCAAACGGACATTGGAACGACATCACACTCCAAAGTGTCTTCGTAAGCTTTGATCTTGAAGGAAACTTTGACCGTATGCTCGACTTGTATAGTGCCGGAGTCACTAAGCCGTTGAACTTTGTAGGGATGTGGGTGCTTCATCTTGACCAATTGGAGCTTGGAACATAGTTCTTCACTTGCCAATTTATGGCAACTCCCTCCATCGATGATGACCTTGACGGACCTTCCATTGATGCCGGCCTTGGTGTGGAAGATATGGCATCTTTGGTGGTCTTCTTGTTGATGTTGAAGAGTGAAGACCTTGGAGACAACGAGAGCGTGGCTCGGATCTTCGTCACAAAAGACTTGATCATCTTCATCTTCGTTCACTTGTCGGTGCATGGCCACTTGCTCAAGGGCTTCCATTTCCCCTTCACTCATGGAGTCATATGTACCATCGTCGTTGAAGATCATGGTGCGCTTGTTTGTACATTCGAAGGATTTGTGGCCTCGGCCGTCGCATGTGAAGCATTTGAAGGAACTTGTCTTGATGATCTCATCGGTCGTAGTAGATGATGATGAAGCTCTCGGCTTGAAGTTGCTTGTAGTAGGAGGACGACTTGAGGTGGTCGAAGTTTTCTTGTAACTTGACTTGTCGCTGTTGCTCGTGGATGTCTTGGTTGAGGTAGAAGGTGTTGTAGTCGTTGAATCTTGAGAGTTGGAGAAACCATAGGACTTGGATGAGAACTTGGCATACTTGGAGTCATCTTGCACTTGACGTTCCGCCTTGCTAGCTTGGTGCACTAGCTCAATGATGTTTGAGTATGGTTGGAAGTCAGCGATCTTCTTGATAGGATGATTGAGTCAATTCAAGAAACTTGCCATAGTTTGCTCATCATCTTCCGTGACATTGGCTCGTATCATGGCAATCTCCATTTCCTTGTAGTACTCTTCAACGGTCTTTGTGCCTTGCTTGAGGAGTTGGAGTTTCTTGAAGAGGTCGCGGTTGTAGTAGTTTGGCACGAAGCGTGATCTCATGACATCCTTCATTTGATCCCAAGTGGTGATGGGTGGTTCACCTCTTGCTTCTCGGCGCTCGAAGACTTGTTCCCACCATATGAGGACATAGTCTTGGAACTCAAGGGATGCCATCACGATCTTCTTCTCCTCCTCATAGTTGTGCAAGCGAAAGATCTTGTGGACTTTCAATGCCCGTGATATGTACACTTCGGGGTCATTGCTTCTGGTGAACTTGAGCTTGTCGTAGCGTTGTTCTTCATTGTGTTGGGGTCGGAGTGATGACGCCCATGTCGTTGAGGATTGACAAACTCATGTTGCTCTTGGCGGTGAGGGTTGTCGTCCTCATGTTGCTCTTGTCTAGGATGATTTCCATTGTCTTCATGCTCGTGTTGAACTTGAGGGTCTTGTCGAGCTTGTGGGGAAGCTTGTCGAGCTTGACGAGGAGCTTGAGGAACTTGCCGATGCAGACGTGATTGATAAATCCTCTCTTGAACTTCATCACGAAGCGCTTCTTGTTGCTCACGAGCTTGCCGGTTGCGCGTGGCTACGGCTCAATTTGAATCTCGGAGGGCACGTTGCGCCTCAAGTGCTTGAACTTCACGTAGTTATTGTTCTTGGTGTTGTGCCTCGGTATCTTGTGCATCTTGGTGTTGTTGCACTCGCTCCTCTTCTTCTCGTTGGCGTTGCCGTTCTTGTGCTTGCGCGAAAGTAGCTTGGTTTTGACGATGTCGATTTTCCTGCGCACGAAGTTGCTCTTGAGAGTCGTTGTCGTGTAGAGGATTGCGATTTGCTTGACGATCTTGACGCGCGGCACGACGAAGAGTGTTCGATGTTGGGGTACTTGAGCCGGAGATGGTGTCGTCGGAGTGTCGACTTGAGCGGCTCCGTCTTGAGTAGGATGAAGTGGTAGAAGAGCGGTTGACCAACAAGGCACGAATCTCATCCATTCTTGCATTGTTCTCTTGCTTTTATTCATCGAGCTTGTTATCGAAGTACTCTCTTGTACGTTACTCGGAGAGTCGCAAGTCGGGGCAAGGTTGTCGATGCGGTCGCTCATTGCTAGTTTCTCTTCATGCAAAGCTCGTTGCATTCCAAATAGGTGTATCTTGGTGACGTAGTTGTTCGGGTCGTCGTCTTGTTCAACGAAGAGTGGGTTGGTAGAAGAGCTTGGCCTATCCATCATTCCAAGCAAAATATGTGAGTGGGAGAAAGACAAGAACTTATACCAAATGTACCTTGACCGATGTTGAAGATGGATCAATGATCACTCAATGTGTAACAAGGAAATAGCACAATTGGTACCAATTCTTGTTGGTTCTCACACCAACACAAATAAAAGCTTATAGTGGAGCTTGGTTAGGATGGTGGCCCAAAATTTGATGCAATTGTTAGTGAGCCTCGGTAATGTTGGAAAAGATTCGCAAATTTGCAAATGCAACAAGTAGACCAATAGCAAGATATGGTACACGAAAACACACACGCAAATAGATAAGTGGGGTCGTGCAACCAAGGAACGAGCCAAAATGTGGAATCCACGAAAATGCTCTTGTTGCACAACACTAGAGAGACGCTAGCACGATTGCACAATAGGCAGATACGAAACTTGTGCACAACCTACCAAGCAAAAATGCAACGACTTCTATCCCAGGTATGCAATATGTATGTTATTCCGATGATATGATCCAAGATGATCGAGTATGACAATCTTAATGTTGTATGATGCTATGGTTCTTGCTTATAAGCTCCTTGCTTATCTTTCCTTATTGCTTAAAAGCTTGTTTGGCTCTTTCTCTTTTGAGCTCTTTTCTCATGAAAAACTTCACGAACCAAGATAGCAATTGTGTATATGTGATAACAACCTTGTGACACAAGAGATGATACCAAAATATGCACCTATGATATGGTGTGTATGCTATGTGAAGTATGATCACTAATGTGCACAAGTCACGATGCCGGAAATACTCAAAGGCTAGTCTCGATGGGGAAGCGACACAAAAGTAAAGCTATGGGGTTATCAATGCAATGCAAGGTAGGAAACACAATGGTGTCGTCCATTTTACCGTCTGTGTCGAAGATTAGCGGTGGTGTCGTCGAAGTTGTTCCGTTCCAAGTTAGCCTAAACACCCAAGGAAACGGAGCAACCACACTCAACTTCTCAAAGACCAAAACGTGTCAAAATTGAGTCGAAGTTTGGAAACGAGTAATCGGTGGTTATTGCGGAAAGTGGTGGAGGTATCGGAGTGCGTATGCGGAGGTGGAGGTGGAGAGGTGGTGATGGCCGAGCTGAACTTATTCAATTTCGTCAGGAAACGTCGGACGTCCGGTAGTGGAACGGTCGTCCGGTTGACGGACAACCGGTGGCTGCGGGCATCAGGTGCCTGGGCGATCTCGGGCACGGGATGAACAGCTAGGGTTCGAGGTGGAGGTGGCAAAATTGGACAAATTTGAGCGATTTTGTGGATGGAAATGGTGGAAACGAAGGGGAAAAGCTAGATCCACCCGTGGCAAAGCAAAACCATGGATCAAATCCAACAAAACTTCATCACACCAACAAATTACAAAAAAATTGGGGCTATTTTTGGAGGGGATTTTCGAATTAGGACAAAAAACAACAAAATCAAGCTAGAAAACAAGGTGTAGGGGCTCCAAATCCGTGACAACGTGGCTCATGATACCAAGATGATGTAGGGTAGAACCCTAGGGGCCCCATCTTTCATGAAATGGAGGGATCCTACGAAGAACACGAAGAACACGAGGAGAACACGAGGGAAAACGAGAGAGAAATCACTCAACCAACAAGAGTAGGTCACACATATGCTAGATTCTCGAAACACAAAGACGATCCAAAGTCAACAAGGGACGATACATAGGGTAACCGGTTCTTCTCCGTGAGGAGGTCTTGAGTTCTTCCCGTGAAGGGGTCTTGAATCCAAGTGGATCTTCTCTGAAGAGGTGACGGTCTCTCTCGGAGGAGCAGATCCGGATGGATGAGCGAAGCTCTATCTCACATATGAGCTAACACAATGCTAACCCTAACTAGGAGGAGGTGGAGGAGTATAAATAGTCTAGGTCCACGAAGGGGTAAGTGGGAGAGGGATACATGGGCCTCGGGCCCGAAACTGTACGTAGACAGGTACCGGACGTCCGCCGGGAACCGGTTGTCCGATGGCTCATGGCCTTCCGGACGTCCGGTGGTCGCCGGACTTCCGCTATTTCTGTTCTGTGAAGGTGGCGCCGGACGTCCGGTGGCTTCGGACTTCCGCTAATTTTGGCTCGAGTGTGGTGGCGCCGGATGTCCAGTCCTGGTCGGTCGTCCGCTTGCTGGGAGGTGTGGCCGGTCATCCGGTCCTGGCCGGAAGTCCGCTCACTGTAGCTTGTGTTGGCTGGGACTTGGGCAGGTTGGGCTTCAGGTGATGGACATCCGGTCCTGACCGGTCGTCCAGTGGCTGTAGCTTCCGTGGCAGCTCTTCTTCTTGTCCTTCGCACTTGGTGTCCTCGCCATCTTGTCTGTCGGATGTAGATGTTCCGTGGCTTTCCTCCAAGTACCTGATCACACATAGTGTCTTCGCTTGAGGTAGCAGCCATGTCTCATGTATAGAAAGTGGTAGTTCGGAAAGGAGCGAGTTCACCTTATCTTCGATAGCCTTTGCTCGGGCTCTTGTCATAGGTCCAAGTGGTGTCGTGGGAGACATAGGTAGGTCCATGGGGATGACCTTGGGATGCTCCGCATCAAAGGCTTTCATGAGAAATGGATTTCTTGGGTCAAGCAGTTGCATTCTACTGGAACATCTTCAGTTCTTTTGAATGGAGTGGCAGGTAGACAATTTCTTTGCAAAAAGGGTGTGAGGTAGGGATGTTGCCTCTCCCCCTTGCTCTTTGTTATTGCTACTGACTTATTGCAATCAGTAGTAGATGATATGTTCATAAAGGGCATTCTGAAACTTCCTATACCATGTCATTACCAAGATTATCCAATAGTGCAATATGCTGATGATACCTTGATAATTCTGCCAGCTTATAAGGCACAATTGCTTGCCCTAAAAGATATGCTTCAGGTTTTTTCCACTTCCATAGGTTTAGTGTTTAACTATCACAAATCTTCCATGGTTCCTATTAATGTTGATGAGGATACAACCACTAGTTTGGCTGCTTCCTTTGGATGTCAAGTGGGGAAAATGCCCTTCACATACTTGGGACTGCCTGTGGGTACTACTAGGCCAAAAATGATCTCGAAGATGCACGTGAAGACGGACAAGTCCCCAAGTACGAGGATGAAGAGGAACGACGGAAGGAACCGAAGAAGTACCCAGGACCTAGACATCCGGCCACAAGCCCGGACATCCGGCTCCTGGAGCATCATCCACAGCCGCCGCCCTCCAGCCAAGGCTACACAGCCCGGACATCCGGCCCAATCCCGGACATTCGGCCTAGCCCAGATATCCAGCTGACACCCGGAAATCCGGCTCCTCCTATCTACAGAGCAACCAAATCGGCCAAGTCATCCCGGACATCCGGCCTAGGATCTGGACATCGGCCCGTCCGGAGCCGCCGGACATCCAGCCTCCGGCCGGGAAATCTGGACCCCTCCTATCCAGAGAGCACCGAGACCGGCCCCGACCGCCCGGACATCCGGCCCAACGCCCGGACGTCCGTCTCTCCTATCTATTCACAGTAAAGGGTTGAGGCCCATGTACCCATTCGCCCACTTAGACTATATATAATCCTCCTCCTTCCTCTTTCAAGGGTTAGCAAAGGATTAGCTCATTTGAGAGGTAGAGCTTTGCTCATCTGCTTGATACCTTCTCCATCAGAGTTCACGACCTCTACAGGGAAGATCCCCCAAGTTGATTCAAGACCTCTCACGGGAAGACCCCTTAAGACCTCCTCACAGAGAAGAACTACCGCCTCTGGTATCGTCCTTTGTTGCGTTTGGATCTTGTATCACTCTTTATGTTCATGGATCTAGCACATGTGTGATTGTTCTCGTTGATATGAGTGCCTTTCTCTCGTGTTTCCCCTCATGTTCTTCGTAGGATCCACTCCATTTCGTGAAAGATCGGCCCAAGGGTTTCCGCCCTACATCATATATGCAAACTGCTGGATCATTTCAGGAACACAACCTGGGTGCAAGTTAACAATGGAGATTTAGCTATGTTTTGGTCTGACAGATGGAAGATTGGTGATTCTGTGGCCACCTTGCAATCAAGGTTTCCAAGGTTATTTTCTTATGTGAGAGATCCCTGGATAACAGTGTGAGGCTTTTCAAGCATAGGATATTTCTGAGATGTTCCACCTGCCTTTGTCTGAACAGGCATATCATGAATATATGACAATTCAGACATTCATGACCACTCACAGCAGAGAGTTGGATGCAAAAGATATCTGCTATTGGCAAGGGACATGCAATGCTTTTAAACACAAACTATTCTATTATTTCATGCATTCTACCTTGTCTTTTAATCCACTGCTGCTATGGATCTGGAAATCATCCTGGACAATGAAAATTAAAGTGTTTGCCTGGATGTTGATCATGGATAGGCTTAACACTAAAGATATGGTTGATAGAAGGCATTAGCATTTGGATGATGGGGTAAATTGTGTTCTCTGTCCTCTGTTGACAAGGGAGACCAAAGATCATCTATTCTTCCACTGTAACTTTAGTGTGAGAGTATGGAATTATCTTCAAATTTACTGGCCTCAGGGAGATGATATGAGCAACATTATGATGCAAGCTAAATGAGATTTTGCAAAACCGTTCTTCACTGAAGTGGTTTTCGTTGCCTGCTGGAACATTTGGATAGTCAGAAATGCAAAACTGTTTAGGCATGAAAGGTGATGTAGGGTGGATACCCTAGGGCCGATCTTTCACGAAATGGAGAGGATCCTATGAAGAACACGAAGAACACGAGGGGAAAAGACGAGGGGAAAGACACTCAAATCAACGAGAACAATCACACATTGCTAGATCCATGAATATAAAGGGTGATACAGATCCAAACGCAATAAAGGACGATACAAGAGGCGGTAGTTCTTCTCCGTGAGGAGGTCTCGAGGGGTCTTCCCGTGAGGGGTCTTGAATCCACTTGGGGGATCTTCTCTGTAGAGGTCGTGGTCTCCGATGGAGAAGGTATCAAGTGGATGAGCAAAGCTCTATCTCTCAAATGAGCTAATCCTTTGCTAACCCTAGAAAGAGGGAGGAGGAGGAATATATATAGTCTAAGTGGAAGAAAGGGTACATGGGCCTCAGCCCAACATGCGATGCACGCACAGGTGTCGGACGTTCGATAGTTACTGGATGTCCGATGGCTCGCGAGGGTCCGGTCGTCCGGTGTGTGTCGGGCGTCCAGCGTTTTGGCTCTGATTAGGGGGCGTCGGATTTCCGGTTGGGGTCAGATGTCCGGGGCACCGGTCGTCCGGAGGAGCTCGGACTTCTGACGTTTCGGCTCTGAACAGGAGGTGTCAGATTTCCGGTGGCGGTCGGACGTCCGGTCACTGTAGGTCGTCGGTCGTCCGGTGAGCTTCGGACGTCTGGCCGCTTTAGACTTCGCCGGCTGGGACTTGGGTTGGCTGGAGCTTCAGGCGTCGGATGTCCGACATGTCTCGGTCGTCCGGTGGCTGGAGATTTTCTGGAAGCTCCTCTTCTTGTTCCTTATACTTGGTGTCCTCGTCCTCTTGGTCGTTGGGTGTAGTTGCTCCGTGGCTATCCTCTAGGTACATGATCACACATAGTGATCGCTTGAGGTAGTAGCCATGTCTCACATGTAGAAAGTGGTAGTTCAGAGAGGAGCGAGTTCACCTTGTCTTCGATAGCCTTTGCTCGAGCTCTTGTCATTGGTCCAAGTGGTGTCGTGGGAGACGTAGGTAGGTCCATGGGGATGAGCGTAGGATGCTCCGCATCATCTCCCCCCCCCCTTGGGAATGATCCGACCTTGGATCGAAATCCTCATCACCATGGTAGGGCGAGAGATCTTGGACGTTGAAGATATCGCTCACGGAGTACTTGTCGCGTGGTAAGTCGATCTTGCACGCATTGTTGTTGTAGCGCTCGAGCACCTTGAAGGGTCTAGCGGCTCGTGGTCGAAGCTTGGACTTGCGTTCATTGGGGAAGCGTTCCTTGCGAAGGTGTAGCCATACAAGATCTCCAATGTTGAATATCATGGGTTGCTTGTTGATGTTGAGCTTGGTCACGAGTCGTTGTACTTTGCGCTCGATGGTGTGCCTTGTATATTCATGCATCTTCTTGAGGTAGCTCACTCGTGCGTCCACGTTCATGCGCTCTTGTAGTGGAAGAGGTAGAATATCCAATGGGTACAACATGTTGAAGCCGCAGACGACCTCGAATGGGGATTGCCGTTAGTAGAGTGTCGTGCTCGATTGTAGGCGTACTCGGCAATGGGTAAACACTCTTCCCACTCCTTAATGTTCTTCTTGATCAACACGCATAGGAGGGTAGATAGCGTCCAGTTCGTGACCTCCGTTTGGCCGTCGGTTTGAGGATGGTATGCCAAAGAGAACAAAAGCTTGATTCCGATCTTGGCGCATAGAGTCTTCCAAAACTAGCTTAGGAACTTGACGTCGCAGTCCGAGACAATCTCTTCGGCACTCCATGTAGGCGCAAGATTTCCCTGCAAAAAAGATTTGCAACGTGTGAAGCATCGTCTATCTTGTTGCATGGGTTGAAATGAGCCATCTTAGAGAATCGGTCCACAACAACAAACACGGAATCTTTGCCATTTCGAGTTCTAGGAAAACCAAGCACAAACTCCATACTAATATCTTCCCATGGGTGATAAGGAATAGGAAGTGGCATATAGAGACCATGGGATTGAGCTTTAGACTTAGCTTTGCGACATGTAGAGCATCGGTTGGTGATGCGTGAGACATCCCGAAACATCTTGGGCCAAAAGTAGTTCTTGGAGAGCGTAGCGAATGTCTTGTCGCGTCCAAAGTGTCCCATAAGTCCTACTCGATGAGATTCTTGCAAAAGTAACAAAGGAAAAGAAGACTCAAGGATACATAGTCTGTTAGCTCTCATAAGCTAATCATCTTTTATGTAATATCGTTCCCAAGACGTATGCATCAAACATTTGGTATAAGGAATAACAAAAGGATCATGTGCATACAAGTATTTTATGTGCTCAAAGCCAATGACATTCAATTCAAGTTGGGAAACAAGCATGCATCTACGGGAAAGAGCATCTGCCACAATGTTTTCCTTACCTTTAATGTACTTGATGACATAAGGAAAAGACTCCATGAATTCACTCCACTTAGCATGACGCTTGTTCAACTTAGTTTGACCCTTAAGATATTTTAGTGTTTCATCATCCGTGTGAAGAATGAACTCATGAGGCAGAGATAATGCTCCCAAACACGCAAGACTCTCAGTAAGGCATATAGCTATTTGTCATAGATGGGGTAGTTAAGTTGCGCTCTGCAAAGTTTTTCACTAAAGTAGGCTATGGGGCGCTTCTCTTGCATCAACACACCTCCTATGCCATAACTGCTAGCATGGCAATGTATTTCAAATGGCTTATCAAAGTTGGGTAATGCAAGCAAAGGAGCATGTGTAAGCAAATTATTAACTTCATTGAATGCGGTATCTTGGGATGGTCCCCAAACAAATGGTGCATTTTCTTACTCAAAGCATGCAAAGGGGATGCAATAGTGCTAAAGTCCTTAACGAATCTATGATAGAAGCCGGCTAGGCCAAGGAAACGTCCCACTTGTTTGCAAGTTGGTTGGTTGTGGCCAAGTTTTAATAGTATTGATCTTAGATTCATCTACATGAACACCCTTAGAAGACACAATGAAACCCAAGAAATCAAGCTTATCAACACTAAAAAGACATTTATCCATTTTAGCATAAAGGCGCTCTTTTCTAAGAGTTTGCAACACGGTTCTAAGATGGGTCACATGATCTTTGGGAGATTTGCTAAACACAAGAATATCGTCAAAATAGACCACAAAAAATACTCCAATGTATGGGCGAAGAACAAAATGCATCACACGCATAACGGTTCCGGGTGCTTCGGATAAACCCATTGGCATGACCAACCATTCATACAAGCCAAACTTGGTTTTGAAAGCGTCCATTCATCACCTTCTTGGATGCATATTTGATAGTAGCCACTTTTAAGATCAATTTTAGAGAAAGTGGTGCCTCCGCTAAGCTCATATAGCATATCATCAAGGCGTGGAATGGGGTAGGGATAACGAACGGTGATAGCATTAATGGGACGACAATCGGAACACATGCCATAGTTACCATCTTCCTTGGGAATAAGGATTACCGGTACGGCACATGGGCTCAAGCTTTCTCGTACATGGCCATTCTCGATGCGTTATTGTACTTGTCGTTGGATCTCCTTGGTTTCCTCGGGGTTGACGCGGAAGGGAGCCTTGTTAGGAAGAGGTGCTCCGGGGATGAGGTCGATTCAGTGTTCAATGCCTCGTAGTGGAGGTAGTCCCGGGGGTAGCTCATCGGGGAATACATCTTGGAATTCCTGCAATAGAGAAGACAACACTAAAGGTAAATGGTGAGAGGTGTTAGTTTTAGGTGCCTCGTCCTTGCACAATAGGACATAGTGCATAACACTTGATGGGTTCTCACACACTTCTCTCATCTCACTTTTGGTAGCAAATAGCACTAGGTTTTTCTTGTCACTCATCGTGGAGGCACTCAATTTGGGCTTGTGGCGCTCACTCTCTCTTTGGTTGTTCGCTCTCTCACTATTTTCTCCATGATGGTTGGTAGCTTGCTTGTCGGCGATCACTTGGCTTGGAGACATAGGTCGTAGCATGTACTCATTTCCATTCATCTTGAAGCTATAGTGGTTTGTTTGCCCATTGTGGATGACGCCGCGGTCAAATTTCCATGGTCGTCCAAGTAGGAGGTGGCAAATGGACATAGGAACAACATCACACTCTAAGGAGTCTTCGTATGCTCCGATCTTGAAGGAGACTTGAACCATGTGGTCCACTTGAATTGTGCCGGAGTCGCTAAGTCATTAGACCTTGTAGGGATGAGGGTGCTTCATCTTGACCAATTGGAGCTTGGAGCATAGTCTTCACTTGCCAAGTTATGGCAACTTCCTCCGTCGATGATGACCTTGACGGATCTGCCATCGACGCCTTGGTGTGGAAGATATGGCATCTTTGGTCTTCGCCTTGTTGTTGTTGAAGAGTCAAGACCTTGGAGACAACGAGAGCGGGGCTCAAATCTTCGTCACAAAAGACTTGGTCATCTTCATTTTCATTCGCTTGCCGGTGCATAGCCACATGTTCAAGGGCTTCCATTTCTCCTTGTCGTATGTACCGTCGTCGTTGACAAACATGGTACGCTTGTTGGTACACTCGAACGACTTGTGGCCTCGGCCGCCGCATGTGAAGCATTTGATGGAACTTGTCTTGATGGTCTCATCCGGTGGAGTTGTAGATGATGAAGCTCTTGGCTTCAAGTTTCTTGTAGTAGGAGGACGACTTGAGGTTGTCGAAGTTTTCTTGTAACTTGACTTGTTGCCATTGCTTGTAGAAGGTTTGCTTGAGGTAGAAGGTGTTGGAGTCGTTGAAGCTTGATTGTATGAACCACATGTCTTGGAAGAGTACTTGGCATACTTGAAGTCATCTTCGACTTGTCGCTCCGCCTTGGTGGCTTGATGCACTAGCTCGATGAGGTTTGAGTATTGTTGGAAGTCAGCGATCTTCTTGATAGGGTGATTGAGTCCATTCAAGAAGCATGCCATAGTCTGCTCATCATCTTCCGTGACATTAGCTCGTATCATGGTGATCTCCATTTCCTTGTAGTATTCTTCAACGCTCTTTGTTCCTTGCTTGAGGAGTTGTAGTCGCTTGAAGAGGTCGAGGTTATAGTATGTTGGCACAAAACGCGCTCGCATGTCATCCTTCATTTGATCCCAAGTAGTGATTGGTGGTTCACCTCTTGCTTCTCGGCGCTCGATGACTTGCGCCCACCAAATGAGGACATAGTCTTGGAACTCAAGGGATGCCATGGCAATCTTCTTCTCTTCCTCATAGTTGTGCAAAAGAAAGATCTTGTCAACCTTCAATGCCCATGAAAGATACTCTTCGGGGTCATTGCTTCCGGTGAACTTGGGCATGGTGAACTTGGGCATGGTGAACTTGAGTTGGCCATAGTGTTGCTCTTCATTGTCCTGGGGTCGAGGGTGATGACGTCGTTGACAACGAGGATTGTCGCCGTCAACTTGCTCTGAGGATTCCCATTGTCTTGTTGCTCTTGGCGAACTTGTGGTTCTTGTCGAGCTTGTGGAACTTGTCGGTGCAATTATGTTGGATAGTTCCTCTCTTGAACTTCATCGCGAAGTGCTTCTTCTTGCTCACGAGTATGCCAGTTGTTTGCGGCGACGGCACAACTTGTGTCTCGGAGGGCACATTGCGCCTCAAGTGCTAGAGTTTCACGCTGTTGTTGTTGTTGACGGAGAGCTTCGGCATCTTGCTCGTCTTGGTGTTGGCGTGCTCGCTCTTCCTCTTGTTGGCGTTGGCATTGGCGTTCTTGTGCTTGCGCAAAGGTAGCTTGATTTTGGCGATGCCAATGTTCTTGTGCTAGAAGTTGCTCTTGAGGATCAGTGCCGTCAACATGATTGCAGCTTCCTTGATGGTCATGGCGCGCGGCTCGACGTAGAGTGTTTGATGTCGGTGTACTTGAGCCTGAGATGGTGTCATCGGAATGTCGACTTGAGTGGCTCGTCTTGAATATGACGAATTGGTAGAAGAGTGGTTGACCAACAAGGCATGAATCTCGTCCATTCTTGCATTGTTCTCTTGTTTTTGTTCATCGAGCTTGTTGTCGAAGTAGTCTCTTGTACGTTGCTCGGAGTGTCGCAAGTTGGTGGCGAGACTGTCGATGCGGTTGCTCAATGCTTGTTGTTCTTGATGCAATGCTCTTTGTGCGCCGAAGAGGTGGTTCCTGGTGACATAGGGGTTCGGGTCCTCACCTTCCTCGATGAAGAGTAGGTCGGTAGAGGTAGTTGGCCTATCCATCATTCAAGCAAATGTGAGAGTGGAAGAAAGGAAGAACAATACCTAATGTACCTTGACCAATGTTGAGAATGGATCAAAGATCACTCAAGGATGTAACAAGGAAATAGCACAATTGGTACTGTATCTCGTCAATCTCTCACACCTACACAATAAAGCCTTTGGAGGAGCTTGGTTAGGATGGTGGCATAAAATTTGATGCAAATGTTAGCAACACTCAATAATGTTGGAAAAGATTCGCAAATTTACAAATGCAACAAGTAGACCAATAGCAAGATAGCACACGGAAACACACACACGAATAGATAGATGGGTCGCGCAACCAAGGAATGAGCCAAAATGTGGAGTCCACGAAAATGCTCTTGTTGCACAACACTAGAGAGATGCTAGCTCGATCGCACAATAGGCGAATACGAGACTTGTGCACAACCTACTAAGCAAAATGCAACGATTTCTATCCCAAGTATGCTATATGTATGGTGTTCCAATGATATGATCCAAGATGATCGAGTATGACAATCTTAATGTAGTATGATGCTATGGTTCTTGCTTAAAAGCTCTTTGCTTATCTTTTCCTTTTGCTTAAAAGCTTGTTTGGCTCTTTCTCTTTTGAGCTCTTTCTTTGGCCTCTTATACAAAACTTCACGAACCAAGATAGCAATTGTGTATATGCGATGACAACCTTGTGACACAAGATATGATACCAAGATATGTACCAAGATGATATGGTATGTATGCAATGGGAGCTATGATCACTAATGTGCACAAGTAACATTGCCGGCAATACTCAATGGCTAGTCTCAATAGGAAAGATACGCAAAAATGGGCTATGGGGTTATCAATGCAATGGCAAGGGAGTACACAAATGTGTTGTCGAAGTTACCGTCCTTGCTTACGGTTGAAGGTGTCAAAATGTTGGAGTGGTCATTGTTGATGACGAATCCGTGGCGAAGATGAGCGGCGGTGATAGTGATGTCAAACCATCCCTATGTAGCCGAAACACGATAGGAAAAGGTAACCGCAACTCAAATTCTCAAAACAAAATGAGTCAAAATTTTCGGAGTTGGTAGCGGGTGAGCGATGATGGTTGCGGAAAGCGGTGGTGGTATGCAAGTGTGTATGCGGAAGTGGTAGTGGAATCGGGGGTTGCGTATGCGGAAGAGGAAATGGGCCAGTGGGACTGAACGAAATTCAGTTTCGTTAGGGTTCGTCGGACGTCCGGTGGTGGTCGGACGACCGGTGGTTGTCGGACGTCTTGTGCCTGGGCGATTTCGGGCACGAGATGAAACTTCTAGGGTTCGTGGTGTGGGGGCAAAATTTGGACAAAATTGGACGAATTTGTGGATGGAAGGGGGGTGATGGGGGAAAGCTAGATCTACCTGCTACACACGAAATCCATGGATCAAATCCAACAAAACTTAATCACACCAACAAATCACAAAAAAATGGGGCTATTTTTGGTGGGGAAATTTTCGAAATTGGGACAAAAGCAACAAAACAAGGCTAGGGAACAAGGATAGGGGCTCCAAATTCGTGATCAACCAAGGCTCATGATACCAAGATGATGTAGGGTGGATACCCTAGGGCCGATTTTTCACGAAATGGAGAGGATCCTACGAAGAACACGAAGAACATGATCGGAAAGACACTCAAATCAACAAGAACAATCACACATATGCTAGATCCATGAACATCAAGGGTGATACAAGATCCAAACGCAAAAAAGGACGATACAAGAGGCGGTAGTTCTTCTCCGTGAGGAGGTATTGAGGGGTCTTCCCGTGAGGGGTCTTGAATCCACTTGGGGGATCTTCTCCGCAGAGGTCATGGTCTCCGATGGAGAAGGTATCGAGTGGATGAGCAAAGCTCTATCTCTCAAATGAGCTAATCCTTTTCTAACCCTAGAAAGAGGGAGGGGTAGGAGTATATATAGTCTAAGAGGACGAAAGGGTAGATGGGCCTCGGCCCAACACGCGATGCACGCACAGGTGTCGGACGTCCGACAGTTACCGGACGTCCGGTGGCTCGCGAGGGCCAGGTCGCCCGATGTGTGTCAGACGTCCGGCGTTTTGGCTCTGATCAGGGGGCGTCGGATATCCGGTCGGGGTCGGACGTCCGGGGCACCGGTCGGCCGGAGGAGCTCGAACTTCTGACGTTTTGGCTTTGACTAGGAGGTGTCGGATTTCTGGTGGGGGTCGGACGTCCGGTCGCTGTAGGTCGCTGGTCGGCCGGTGAGCGTTGGACGTCTAGCCAATGTGGACTTCGCCGGCTGGGACTTGGGTTGGCTGGAGCTTCAGGCATTGGACGTCTAACATGTCTCGGACGTCCGTGGCTGGAGATTTTCTGGCATCTCCTCTTCTTGTTCCTTGTACTTGGTGTCCTCGCCGTCTTGGCCGTTGGGTGTAGTTGCTCCGTGGCTATCCTCTACGTACCTGATCACACACAGTGTTTCCGCTTGAGGTAGTAGCCATGTCTCACATGTTGAAAGTGGTAGTTCGGAGAGGAGAGAGTTCACCTTATCTTCGATAGCCTTTGCTCGAGCTCTTGTCATTGGTCCAAGTGGTGTTGTGGGAGACGTAGGTAGGTCCATGGGGATGACCGTAGGATGCTCCGCATGAAAAGGCATAACTTTAATAAATGGAGAAGTGCCTTCATCCATGATATCACTCTCATGCAGCATAGAGTCAAACATATTTTTGGAGATGAGTTACTGAGATGGATTTCTGTTCTACCTCCTTGAGCTCATGTCATGTGGTTATTTAGTTTCTTTCTTTTTCCTTTTTGGTAGTCTGATTACCACTTGTAATCCATGTAACTTGTAACCTTCTCTTGGCAATAAAGTTGAAATGTTGTGGGGGGCTTTCCCTACAGTTTACAGTAAAAAAAATGCTATCCAGCATGCATCTAGAGTATTAAGTTCATAAAGAATGGAGTAACGCATTAAGCAAGATGACATGATGTAGACAAAGTAAACTCAGGTATGAATAAACCCCATCTTTTTACCCTTAATAGCAATGATACAATACGTGTCATGTCCCTTTCTGTCACGGGGATTGAGCACCGCAAGATCGAACCCATTACAAAGCACCTCTCTCGTTGCAAGATAAATCAATGTAGTTGGCCAAACCAAATCAATAGATCGGTGAGAAATAGGATGCTATAACAATCATGCATAAAAGAGTTTAGAGAAAACTCAAATAATATTCATGGATAGGTCTGATCATAAACTCACAATACATCGGATCCCGAGAGACACACCGCAAAAAGTCATTACGTCAAATAGATCTCCAAGAACATCCAGGAGACATTGTATTGAAGATCAAAGAGAGAGAAGAAGCCATCTAGCTACTAGCTATGGACCAATAGGTCTGTGGTAAACTACTCACGCATCGTCAGAAGGGCAGCAAGGTTGATGTAGAGCCCCTTCGTGATCGATCGCCCTTCGGCAGGGTACCGGGGAAGGCCTCCAGATGGGATCTCGTGGTTCTGGAACTTGCGGCGGCGCAAAAAATATTGCGGCTGGATCTTTGATGTCACGGGAATATTTGACAATTTATAGAGGTGGAATTTGGGTTGGACATGCCACGAGGGGCCCACAAGCTCTGGGGGCACCCACTCCCCCTGGGGTGCGCCCTCTGGGCTTGTCGCTCCCTCGTGACTCATCTGAACTTCTCCCGACACTTCTAGGGTCTCTTCTAGTCAAAAAAAATTATTCCAAAGTTTCTTCTCTGTTTGGACTTCGTTTGATATTGATTTCGTGAAAAGCCAAAAACGGGCAAAAAACAGCAACTGGCATTGGGCACTAAGTTAATAGGTTAGTCCCCAAAAATGATATATAATTACATATAAAACATCCAAGATTGATACTATAATAGCATGGAACAATCAAAAATTATAGATACGTTGGAGACGTATCACTCACGTCACAGGGCCTCTTCTTGTAGACGTACTTGGCGGTTGTGCTCTTGCACGTTTTTGGTTGCTTCACGTAGAGCATGTTGGGCTTCAAGGGCTTGTTCCTCGCGGCATAGTTGCTCTTGTCGTAGTGCGTCACCATCTTGATTCTCTTGCTGTTGTTGGCATTGCGGAGCTTGCTCTTGTTCCATTGGATCATTCGCTTGACGCTGGAGTCATTCACGTTCCCAGAGGCGGTCTTGTAAACTATTGCAATGAAATGGGTTTTGTGGAGCTTGATGATCTTCATGTTCTTGACGATTCGAATGAACTCGAGGAAGACATGCATCCGAAGAAGATTCCAAAGATTGTCGGCTTAAGTGGCATTGTCTTGATGATGACGATGTCGTAGAAGAACGGTTGACCATCAAAGAATGAAACTCCTCCATTTGAGTAGACATCCTAGCATCGAGCTCTTTCATGTGGGTGGAAAGCTTGTTCTCGAAGTAGTCTCTTGTACGTAGCTTGGATTGTCGCAAGTCGGTAGTGAGTAGGTTGATGCAGTCGCCCAATGCTTCATTCTCTTGATGAAAAGCTCTTTGTGCGCCGAATAATTTATTCTTGGTGACGTAGTTGTTCGGTTCCTCTTATTGTTTGATCAAGAGTGGGTTGGTAGAAGTACTTGGCCTATCCATCATCTCAAGAATATGTGAGTGGAAGAAAGGAAAGAACTAGACCAAATGTGCCTTATCCGATGTTGAAGATGGATCAATGATCACTCAATAGTGTAGTAAGGAAATAGCACAATTGGTATCAGATCTTGTCAATTCTCACACTTACCTATGTAAAGCCTTTGGAGTAGCTTGGTGAGGATGGTGGCTCAAAATTTATGCAATTGTTAGCAAGATTCAATACTGTTGAAAGAGATTCACAAATTTGCCATTGAAACAAGTAGACCAATAGCTATATGTGGCACACGGAAACACACGCAGGGATAGACAAATGGGGTCGTGCAACCAAGGAACGAGCTCAAAATGTGGAATCCACGGAAAATGCTCTTGTTGCACAACACTAGAGAGACGCTAGCACAATTGCTCAATAGGCGGATACGAGACTGGTGCACAACCAACAAAGCAAAAAATGCAACGACTTCTATCCGAAGTATGATATATATGTATGATGTTCCGGTGAGTCTTCTCACGATGACCCAAGATGGTCGAGTATGGTAATTTGATATGCAATATGGTATGATGCTATGGCTCTTGCTTACAAGCTCTTTGCTTATCTTTCTTTTGCTTAGAAGCTTTCCTTTCTTGCTCTTCTGGTATGTTCTTTCGCCACTTATGTAAACTTTTCAAACCAAGGTAGCAATGATGGATTTGCGGGAACAATCTTGTGACACAAGAGATGATATGATGATACCAAGATGAGGTATGTATGCAATGGAAGGTGCGGAATGATGATCACTAAAGTGCACAAGTAACATTACCTCGCAATACTCAAATGGCTAGTCTCAATAGGAAAGTGATACAAAATGGGCTTGGGGTTAACAATGCAATGGCAAGGCAGAACATACGAGCGTGTCATCTAGGTTACCGCCCTTGATTATGGTTGACGGTGTCAAAATGGTGAAGTGGTTGTTGTCGATGATGAGTCCGTGGCAAAGATGAGTGGCGGTGATGTCGTTGTCGAACCGTCCCTAAGTAGCCGAAACACATTAGGAAACGGAAAAACCCAACTCAAATTCTCAAAACAAAAGCGTCAAAATCGAGGGTGGTAGCGGACAAGCGATGGTGGTTGCAGAAAGCGGTGGTCTCAATGCGGAATTGTGATCCGGCTATGCGGATATGCAATGATGGGCTATTGGAGTAGCGGTGAGGAAGGAGTGGTGGCTGAAAATTTTTGGGCAAAAAAATTTTAGTTTCGTCAGGAAACGTCGGACGTCCGGTATTGGTCGGTCGTCTTATGACGTCCGGTATTGGTCGGTCGTCTTCTGACGTTCGGTAACTGGCAACGTCCGGTGCCTGGGCAATTTTGGGGTGCGGGATGAACTCGAAGAACTCGTGGGAAAAAGAAAACTAATGGTCAAAATTGCTCGAATTTTGTGGATGGAAATGATGGAAGGATGGTGGAAAGCTAGATCCACCTAAAACACAGCAAATCCATTGACCAAATCCAACAAAACATCATCAAGCCAACATATCACAAAAAAAATATTATGGCTATTTCTGTGGGGATTTTCTAAATTGGGACAAAACAAAGCAAAATTAGGCTAGAAAGTGGGGGTAGGGACTCCAAATTCGTGATCAACCATGGATCATGATACCAAGATGATACGGGGTGGGGCCGATCTTTCATGATTGGAGTGGATCCTATGAAGAACGAGAAGAACATGAGAAGGGAAACGAGAGGAAACACTCAAATAGAGTCGATCCGATCACACATGTGCTAGATCCAAACACACAAAGAGGTAACAAAGGTCGAACTCCAACAACGGGGGATACAAATGGGAGAACTAGTTCATCTCAATCCTAGAAGGAAGGAGGTCTCGAATCCATGAAGGATCTTCCCACAAGGGGGTCTTGAATCCACTTGGGGGATCTTCTCCTAGGAGGCCTTGGTCTCCAATGGAGTAGGGGTACAAGTGGATGAGCAAAGCTCTGTCTCCAAAATGAGCTATCACAATGCTAACCCTAAAACGTTGGGGAAGAAGGAATATATATAGTCTAGAGGGGTGAAGGCATACATGGTCCTCGGCCCGAGTCACTGTTTGTAGACATGCGTCGGACGTCCAGATGCTACCGGTCATCTGGTGGCTCGTGAAAGTCCGGATGTCCGGTAGAGTCCGGACTTTCGGCAATTCAGCTCGGGTGTGGCGTGGTCGGATTCGGTGCGGGTCTAACATCCGGCGCAGCGGTCGTCTGGGGAACTTCGGATTTCTGGCATTTTGGTTTCGTGATGGAGATGCTAGATGTCCGGAGGAGGCCGGTTGTCCGGTCGCTGGGGGTGTCGGACGTCCGGTCCAGACCGGTCGTCCGGGCGCTGTAGCACTCCGTGTCTGGGCCTTCTGGTCGGCTCGACTCCTAGGTGTCGGACGTCTGGTGCAGGCCGGTCGTTCGGTGGCTGAAGCTTTCGGGCGGCTCTTCCACTTGGTCCTTGTACTTGGTGTCTTCGCCATCTTGTCCATTGGATGTAGTAGCTTCGAGAGAGTCCTCTTGATACCTAAGCGTACATATCATTCCAGATTGAGGTAGTAGCCATGTCTCGCGTGAGTCATACAGAATGTCACTAAGGAGAGATGTCACCTCAGTCTCGATAACTCTTGCATGTGCTTGTGTCATCGGTCCTCGTGGTGTTGTGGGAGACGAAGGTAGGTTCATGGGGATGACCGTAGGATGCTCCGCATAATTTGTCCTTCGCAAGCCTTCAAACTTTGTTGTGTATATTGGATAAGCATGACTGCAACCACTATTTATTTATTTTGTGTTTGCATCAAATTGCATGTTTACGTTTATTATGAAGAAGTACATAAACATAAGTTCATCCTTCTCAGTTTCAATTTTTGTTGTACAACCAAGAACCTTATTCATATTGTGTACATTAAACAACATAGAGCCAATGATGTTCTTTAGCACTGCATGTATGCAGTGGTGTGGTGAAGTTGTGTACACCTGCATAGTGTCATTTCCTGCTTTGTCTTAACTATGTACATTGCCATATTATGTTAATGATAATTTAAATCGTGTCTGTCTTTTTGCCAATATGAAATGGGATAAATTGACAACACACTAACCATTGATGCTTATACGTGCAAAACCTGTTATCTGTCTGTTGTTCCTCTTTCAAAGTGATATCTCCGACGCCAGGGAGAACTTCCACGAAGATGAAACAAACCCATTCCTTGTCCGTCTAACATATATTGCAGCAAAGAAGGCAAAATATCTTGAAGATAGCGAGACAACCACAAAGTCATGTCTTAATGTAGTTTTCAAGATGCTCGCCAATAGCAGTGACACATGATCGATGAGTCACCGCCTGAATCAGTTCAACCTTGTATGCCATCGAGCCAATTTTGTCATTTCTAAAGGACACGTTCTACGGCGGCGGCTTGGGATCCTCAACTGACAAGTCAGATTTCATCGACCACGACCATGAGGAGGGCACCCACAAAGGTTCTTCCAAGGTCAAATAGCCCATCTGTGAGATCAGAGAGCGCACCATGGGTCTGTGCTCTTCCAACTGGAAGGATCCCGTCCATGACATGTGAGGCAACATCCTATCAGCAAATCTTACCTTTTCTATCTTGCCAACCCGTACCCTTTGTTGTTGTAGCTTTTGCCATGCGGTTTTTTAACCGTGCCGTGTTTAATTATTTCAGTTATGCAAAAATGTAATGTTCAATAAGGTTATGTGATGTTTAAGTATGAATTGTCCACTTCAGTTTCACGAATGGCTATATTTGGTTGTTTATAGTGAGTAGATGCCTTGTCTATCTGTATTTTGTTGTTAGGTTGACTGTAGTGAGTATTTATCCAGTTATCGAGCAGATGCCTTGTTTATCTGTATTTGCTTGTTAGGTTGGTTGCAGTGAGCATTTGTCCGGTTATCAAGCAGATGCCTTGTTTATCTGTATTTGGTTGTTAGGTTGGTTGCAGTGAGCATTTGTCCAGTTTTCAAGCAGATGCCTTGTTTATCTGTATTTGCTTGTTAGGTTGGTTGCAGTGAGCATTTGTCTACTTTTCAAGCATATGCCCTGTTTATCTGTATTTGCTTGTTAGGTTGGTTGCAGTGAAATTATGTCCAGTTATCAATGGCTATATTTGGTTGTTATACTGATCATTTACGCCTTGTTTATCTCAGTCATTCACAATGTGATGTTCATTATGTGCAAGTCGGAACTGTGCCGCTCAATTGCATCAATACCAGTTTGAACGGCTATATTTGGTTCCAGTTATGCCTGGTGTAGTTAACGCATGCCCTTTATTTCAGTTTTACACATTTATCCAGTGTGATGTTTAAGCATGACCTACGTTCTATCCATTTTCAACAATACCAGATTGAATTGCAATATTTAATGGGTGTTAAGCCTGTTGTAGGTAACATTCCCTTCCATTTTATATCTTCTTTAACTGCATGCTGAAACCAACACATTCAATGTGACGCCCGGATAATTAAGCTACAGTAATCTCCCATTAACGATGCCACGTCACCTCGGTTATAACTAATCTCGCGTAGTTCGAAACCAATTCAAATTCAAATTTGAAATTAAGTCAAACGATAAAAGTTTTCAAACATTAAAACAAAAATGTTCGGAGTGTGCCAAATAGTGCCTAGGTATTTAAGGTGAAGGTACCACACTTTTACAAATGCATAAATATTTTAAATTGAATTAAAACCGAATAGGAAAATAAGTAAAAAAAGGGAAAAACAAAGCTAACAAATAAAAAATAAAAGAGAAGCACCCCCCCCCCCCACACTGGGCTCCGTCCCA